>NC_091747.1:55932436-56232436 GCF_043380555.1 Nothobranchius furzeri
TGAACCGTAATCAGAAACAATGTAGAAATCCATTGTTGGTGAAGCAAGGCAGGAATTTTCCAGGAAATGTGAAGGCCCAGGTGAGACATGGAGGCCATCAGGCATGGCACAGATGGGCTGAAAAAGGCTGATTGAGCGGAGGGTGTGCAGAAGGGTCCGGGGACCTGAGGGATCGAAACAGAAACTGAACAAAAATAAACATGACAGATGAAAGCATGCCCCCTGAACATAGTCAAAGCCAAGGAGGTCACTGTGGACTACAGCAGGAGACAAACATATCCAGCTACTTTTCATCAGAGCGGAGAAGGTCACACACTCTTATTTTCTGGGAGTTCACTTGACAGAGGAACCTGGGGGCGCAAACAATCCAGAGCTCGTTGAAGACCCAGTAAACTGTTATTTCCTAGGGATCTTCCGAAAAAGCAACGTCCCTCAGAGTCTGCTTGTGGCCTATCGATGCTCAGTATAGAGTAGCCTCACGTGCTGCCTCTGTGTGCGGTTTCCCAGCTCCACGGTGGCACAGATGAACGCCCTCCAGAGGTCATAAAGACAACCCCAAAAAACTATTCAGCTTTAACTTGAATAACTACACCCCCTCCCCTGGGCGTAACATGTTTGACCCACGACCACCAGGCAGAAGACTCAGAACCACAACAAACAGATTAAATAAATGTTTTTTGTAAGACTCCTGCTAGTACTTCTAGTGTTAAATGCTGTAGAATGTTGATTTTTTTAATACAATTTAATGTAAAAATCTGATGAATGTTGTCATTATTGAGCTGCACTGTGCACACTTTTAATTTCATTTCATTTGAAAATCCTATTCATTGAGGGAGTGCACCTGAAATGTTGTTTTAAACTACAACAGTTTTTATGAATACATTCTTGTCATCCTCTAATCAGCCTCTAGCATTCATTCCAGGTGAGCGGTGTCTGAGTGGGACCAGCTGCAGCAGATTCATCATCAGCCACTGTTGGAGGAGGGAGACCACTGATCCATGCCGGTTGATTACTCCACACGGGTATCTCCAGTTGGATATTCTCCTGTCACTCATAGTCTAGTCTAGTCATTGATTACTCTGCCTGATGTTTGCTCCTTCTTTTTCTCAGATCCTGCTCAACCTCACACCTTCAGCCTTACTCCTGGACCTCTTCAGCCTGCATCTTCCTTCCCACAGTCCCGTTCATCACCGCTCATCCACCCCTGTCTGGAACCCTTATCTCGACCCCACTGGACACTTGAATCCTGCCACCTCAGATCTAACAGACCTCCCCACGTACTCCTCCCCACGTACTATCTCGCCAGCAGCACAGTATGACCTCCACTCCTCCATCTTCAAACCACCAGACCTCCTACCAATCCAGACTCTACTTGTAGGTCCAGTTCTGCCCCTCTTCCCTTGATCTCCCAATTTGGGATGTCCTTAGTTGTGCATCGTTTAATTTTACATTTGTCTCATGCGTGGATTCTGCATGTCTTGAGTCAAGCACGTAAACCCCAACATGACTATTCTATTCAATCTGTATTTTTTTAAATCAGCTGTTCATCACAAACACTGAAGCCAGAATTAGACAGTTTAATCCCACCTTTAGGAAGCCATTTATCTGGGATGGTGGTCTCATGGTCTATCCCCCTAGCTTTAAATAAGACAGGACCTGGTAGACCTAACTCCATAGAAGGATCAATGAAGCAGTTAATTGTGAGACTGGTTATGCACCATTAAACTCAATTAGAATGTCACATAAAACAGTACTACTTCAATAGAAGCCTGCTCCATGTGTGGGTTAATGGTGTTATTACAGATCTTTTAAGTGGTGGTTCACATTTTTTTAACTTAATTGTGAATTTAATTTAAGGTGAGTGGAAATTACAAAATGTGAGATAAAAATAATTTAGTTACTGTTAATTGAAGTACTAAGTAATAAAATATATTGTCTGGGTTAAGCATCTTTATAAAGAAAAATATTTAAAAACTCCTAAAATGTGGGTTATCTCCACAGAGCAGCGTTGAAACGTTTGGCCTGTAGGGGTCGCTGTGACAAATCCAAGCCGCTCTTCAGCGTCTCTGTCAGCTCTTGGTGAACTCGTTGACTGTTTACAACATTGGAGGCGGATGCCGCTTGAATCTGTAAGTCTGGGTTGGTTTCTTGCTGTAAATTCCTTCACATAGTCGACCTGAAATGCTTTAAATAAGCCATGAAGCAACATATTTGCCGTTTAAGTCGGATTATGTTAGCTTTACGTCTTGTCGAAATGCTAACACGTAGCTGCGTGGAGCCTGCGGATGAAAGTTTCCCAAACTTCCACTGGTTTCCTTTTTATGGGGTTTTAATAAAAAAAAAACTGTATAATTTTTAGCGGTACCTTTTGTTTACCTTTCAATGGAACAATAACAGACGTTCTAACATTAAACTAAATAAAATATCTATAATTATTTTTGTCATTTTCAACTAAACATTCAAATTTTGCAGAAAAAATAACGCTGGAAAAACAGACGATAAAGGAAACAAACAAAATATATAACTGATCTGAGATTTAGTGTGCCTTTTGATTTTTGAAATTTAGATGGATGCTTAATCTTTCCAGTGAATTAAAATAACTCGTTGGCACAATAAATGAAATATAAATATAAAGTAATCTAGCAAAAAATCAAGTTCATACAGAGTTGTTGGTGGTTCTATTCCCCACCTTAATGCGTTTTTATGTTGTGGGTAGTATCAGTAGTGTGCAGATGGAATTTTTAATTAAACATAAAAGTTCTTATATCAACAAGCAATTAATGTAAAATGTTTATTCAGTTTAAAGTGGTAAAAAGGATTGTGGGTGTTTTCAATCACCTGTACTCTATTGTATCATTAGGACAAAGTTCAAAGGTACTCTAGGAGCATTTTTATCAATAACAGAACACGTTGGCACAGTGGTACGGTAGAAAAGTAGTTATCACTCTTTCAGCTGGTAGCGTGTATTATGTAGGATTGTTTCCAGCTGTTTGATTAGCAGTTATTTGGAGTTTATGTACATTTTAAATTTTCATCTTTATTTCGAGAGTCTTTCCTTTATTTGTTTTAAAGCACCTTCTACAGTATAAACTTATCAACTGGCCAAGGTGCTCAACACAACCATAAAACTCACAATAGGAACTAATACAATACTATGTATTATTAAAAGAAAAAAACAAACTAAAAGCTATAAAAAACATTTAAAAAAAGGTTGAATAAAAACAGGAAACTAGCATAAAAGAGGTTTATGCCCCCACCCCGAAATCTGCTTTTGTATAAGAGTGCATTGATCACTAAACTCATCTGATACTGTGTGTGGAGGAGCTGCAAAACTGTGAGAATATAGAAGGAAAATACACATTATGATCTCAAATAATCTGGTAGGTTGAGGATTGTTGTAAAGACTCTTAACACCTATTCAGTGCAATCTGCTGGGTTCCTTATGTAGAAAACATTTTACTGTTTGTAAATTGAAATGCTTATTTTTGAATCCATTTAATCTGGATTCCATCTATGTATGTTTTTTCCCCCTTTAAAGGGACTTTACGGAGTTTTGAATTTTTATGCTCGCGATTGCCCCCTCAGGCCAAAAGCGTAACGACAGCTTCAATAGTAGGCTCGTGCACGAGGCGCGCCTGCTATACGTGCACACTCCTTAATGAAAATAACAGCTGCGACAGTCAGCTCTCTCTCTCTGTGTGTGTGTGTGTGTGTGTGTGTCAGTGTTGGGAGTAACGCAGTACAAACGTAATTAACTACTGTGATGCATGGCTTTTTGCTGTAATGTGGTAATGTAAGGCATTACAGGGAAATAAAATGGTATTATTTACTCGGTACAATTGCCAGTAACGCGGTAATTACAACTCATTTTTAAACCCAGAATCAAGATGTGGGTTTCCTAAAAATTCCAATTATGGGAAGCCTGAAAAAAGATCCAGTATCCACATATATGACGTCATTTATGGACTCAGCTTTGCGGGAATTCTATGAGCAGAGAGGACGCAGCGGTAATGGCTCAAATACTCCAGCTGCGTCCTGCGCGCGGCCGCTGTTATATTCACAAAATCGCTCCACCAAAACAAAGTCATTCGTTTGCGATCATTTATATCCGCCCATATTCTCTGGTACTTCACGTAATTTTCAGCTGAGTTCATAATCTGTGCGCCGGCTATTTCAACTCATTGCTGCTGGAGCGCAGCGCAAAGCTTTTTTATTTATTTATTTATTTATTTTGTTTGCGTTCGGTAGATCCCTTTGGCTGATTAGTTAGAAAGTAGGAAATCTAGGAAACAGTTTTTCTGGAAGACGGAGAAAACATGCAGCATGCAGGAAGGTTAGAGAGAGAAAGGGCCGGAAATTATTCAAATAAAATCAAGAAAACAAAACAAAGTTCTTGAAAAGAAAAAAGTAGGTAGATTTATCCCCAATACACATTTTTACCGGTGAAAAGCAATAAGATATAAGCATTTAATATTTATACATGTGATTGAATCAGATCACCCCAGAAGTCAGTCCCACATCCAGGGCCGTATCAAGGCATTTTGGGGACCAAGGCAAATATAGGCTTGGAGCCCCCACCACCTCACCCCTGCTCAAATGGCCCTATAAGATGGCAGCGTGCTGAGAGTACAGATTGTTGTTGCTTTTATTTAATAAACAATCATTTTAAAGCACTGTATTATATCTGACTGTTTAACAGCAATCCTAGCTCAGACACCACATCACTTTCCACATATATGTCATGAGCTCACTGAGCGTCACATTACCAGATTCATATTGAAGTTGTTTTGGTGAAAGTAACTTCGAGTAATGCAAAAGTAGTGTAATGTAGGGCTGCAACTAACGATTATTTTCATAATCGATTAATCTGTCGATTATTTTTTCGATTAATCGATTAATCGGTTTGTTATTGTTTAGCTATTTAACCTATACAAGTGATGAATACATTTCAGTTAAGAAAAAGAAAAAACATAAGAGAATTGTGCAGTTGACTGCAATCTATTTTATTGCACATGACCACAGTCAGCAGTGTAAAATGAGCTAAACAGTGCAAAATATCAGTCCAGAATAATTTTTTGGCATCAAAATATAGGAGGTAAATTCCATAACAAATAATGTAGAATCTGGAATAGAGTTTGTAAGTGGTATGCATTGCTGGGGGTGAGTGTCTTGTTCCCCATGTAGTTGTCCATCGTTGCTTGTTTTTTTCTGCATAAGAAACACAAATAAACTGAATTAAGTACACATATAAAATAAAGCAGCACACACACTACAACACTAAATTAATATTACATTATTTGAATTAATTAACAATATACAGTGATCATTTATTTTGACAAAAATGTGTTGTGAGGCGTTTTACAGCGTTAGATAGTAAAACAGCCTTTTAATAGTTAAAAAAAGGACTTTCTGAATTTCTCCTGTATTTAAAAATTGAAAGCGTACAAATATGCCGCGTTATATTCACCTGGACACAGCTCGTCTGTATATTTTTCTCCGCGGAGTTGTCCTTTTTTGAATGAGGAACACAGTTATGGGTTTGTGCCGTTTTTCTCTTAACGAGAACATTCTTATAAACAGACGTGCTAAATTTGGCAAGCGCATGATTCACAACACGGAGGAGATTCACGATTGCATCTAGTCAATCAGAAGTAGAACACCGTAAACTGACGCGGCAAAAAAAAAACATGTTTAACATCCACTGTAACGAACTCAGCTAACACTAAGTCCCAAATGTGATCTGCGTTAGCTTGTTTATTTTCTGTTACTTACCGGACATTGCTCTGCTGCATCAGCCCCCACGTTTTCGTCTCAAATGTTCACTTAGGGACGTCGTGCTTCCGTCGTGCCATGGTTTTTGCATATTTTGTAGGTCACCGGTCTTTTCAAGGCATCTAGTGAAGTGCTCCCATACTCGTGAGGTTTTTGTCCGGGGTTTCTCTTGTTTTGTCGCTTCTATTTTTCTTCCGTATTTGTTGTTGATCCGCCATCTCTCACAGCAAGATGCGCGTCAGTAACGTGATACGTCATGAAAACCGAGGGCACTTATTGGCTAATTTCTTCTTCTACGGCCCCACTGGTAGATCAGTGGCTCATTACTGCCACACACTGGCGGCAAATTTAACAGATTGTAACCGATGTCAGATTGTGGTAAAAAATAGACTTTATGCGGTAAAATATGATTATTAAACAACTAATCGATGACTAAAAAAGTTGTTAACTATTTTAATAATCGATTATAATCGATTAAATCGATTAGTTGTTTCAGCTCTAGTGTAATGGCTTACATTTTAAAATCAGTAATATTGTAATGTAATTAATTGCTTTAAAATGAGGGTAACAAGTAATAAATAATGCATTACAGTTTTGAAGTAACTTGCCCAACACTGGTGTGTGTGTGTGTGTGTGTGTGTGTACCCGGTGGACAGAGGACAGGAGAACGCACAGCTAATTAATTAAATAATTTGGTTCTGTACCGTTCTCTTCAGCACAGCAGACAAAGGTTTATGATGGGTCAGTCCTCCTGCATGCTCAGATCATTCCCTTCCCTTGCTTGAAAAATTGTTCCAAAATGAAAGTTGAACCCACATCTTTTTTATCTGTGAATTCAATGCCGGTCGGCGAGTCTCAAATAAAAATTTTGGCATCTTCCTGTAAAAAAACATATCATTAATGTAAACAAGAAACTCTAGATAAACTATGTTCACATCCAGAATCGAACCCGGGTCTTCTGCACAAAAGTCCAACGTCTTACTAGGTGAACTAACACGCCAGTGACGTCACTTGTATCTGTACCATTTAAGAACGGTTCGGAGGGCTATGCCTGAGCGTGGACGCGCATGAAGCTCGGGTCGAGCAGCTCTTTTTTTCTGTGATTTTACAGAAAAATAGGCAATCACAGTAAAAATGCCAGGGCTCATTCTACAGGACCAGGGCATTGCAGGAGAATGTATGAAGAAGACATTTATTATTTCTATACATGTTTTGGCTGTCAAACTTCCATAATGTCCCTTTAAGGAATAATGTCAGATGTGTTTTTTCCTTCATACATGATCTGTCTTGTGAGTAATTGGTCAGTTTTTTATATTTCTTCTGACCCGTTTGAGCCTTGTAGACATCTTTGCACCCACCTTGATGTAAAAAAATTGCAACCTGAGACTTTTAACACATTTTTTTCTGAGTGCATATCTCTTAGGGTGCCCACATCTTGGCATGGTTCTTTGTCTAGTTGAATTCAACATTGCCCACAACATAAAACATATAAAGATATTTCGGAAATGATGAAAAGGGTTTTTCATGAATACATGTTTGTGCCTCTTGGAAAACATGTTAGCACTACTCAAACCTCAACTATTCACAAAAGCTTACAGCGTGATCAGTTTATTCTCTAGTCCAGATGATGAACAATATCAGTTACAGAAAAATCAACTAAACAAATTTAGCTTGATTGAGTTTTGTTCCTGTTATTAGTGTTTCTCATCAGTTTTCTTTTCCCCACTTAGGATAAATTAGTGAATTCACAATATGATGAAAGAACTAGAACATAAAATTGCTTCATTTAAATGAAAGTAATAGAAATCACAACTCCTGCTCTTTTCTTCCTCAGTTGTTTGAAGACTGGCTATGGATAAAGAGTGGACACCTTTAGACTGCCTGCTGCCATCAGGTAAACGCCTTTGAAAACACTTTCAAATTTAAAACAATTTTAAATAAATAAATAAAAACCAAGATTTTTTTAAATTGAGGTGTGTATAGTCATTTTTTTGCACATTACAATTATTTTACAACTTCAATAGCTGTAACTATGTTATAAATGAATAACTTATTTATTCTCTGTTGGCTGGTTCTGCCATATTTAAAGCTCGCAATTAAAGGTATACTTTGCAACTTTTTTTTATATTTTAAAAGTATTTTCTTGAGCCAGTATGTGCTAAAATGACTTTTTACAGGGTTAATGAAATGTCACTCAGACCCCTACTGCCTCTGTGGCCAGATACCGCACTTGCAACTTCAGAGTGTCGGTAATAACTTTTCCAGTTTGTGTTGGAGTTGGTACCAGCATCATATATGTGGGCATTTCTTAATCAGCAGTTTTAATAACAAAAGTATTAATGTAATCCACAAAAACACAATGCATAAACAATTTATTCCAATTAAAGTTTTTTTGTTGGAACATTAATAAAGGTTTAGCTGTCGTCTTAAGCGGTAACCATGCAACATCATCAAAAAATGTAGTTGTCCAAAAAAAGATAAAATTCAAATAATTAGAAGTGTAATCAGTGTTGGATCATTAATAAAGTATTATTGTGTGTTTGGGCTTAGGTTTAAATTTAATAAGTGGTGTGCCAAAAGTGTACAGCAACAATTCAAGTTCAATTAAAGACAATTAAATCCCACAACCTTAGCCACTTTGGAGGTGGGTATGTTTATGCATTTATGTTATAGGCTAATAAAGGTTGGTCTAACCATTCATCCATTTATTAAAAGTTTAGGTTTCTGTAATTTGACCTTTGAAGGAATGGACAGGTACAGCTGATGGTATCCTTTTGGTGTCGGGCTCAGAGATGTTTCACGGCTTTTTCCACCTTTGGAATCTAATTAGATTATAATCTTAAGAGTTTAAGTTTAAGACAGCTATACGGTGGCACAGGAGTTAAGTGCTCGCCCCGTAATCTGAAGGTTGCAGGTTTGAGCCTCGCTCAGTCTGTCGCTGCCGTTGTGTCCTTGGGCAAGACACTTAACCCACCTTGCCTGCTGGTGGTGGTCGGAGGGGCCGGTGGCGCCTCTATCAGTGCGCCCCAGGGCAGCTGTGGCTACAATGTAGCTAATCACCACCAGAGTGTGCATGTGTGTGTGTGTGTGTGTGTGTGTGTGTGTGTGTGTGTGTGTGCATGAATAACTGTGTTGTAAAGCACCTTGAGGGGGTTCCAGGACACTAGAAGGCATTAAATCAAAGTCAAAGTGAAAATTTCTCCCTTAAAGATTAGAAGTAAATAACTGTAGACGAAAATGAGTGAAACTCTTTGAAACCGTGATTTGATTGTCGAAATAAAACGTTTTATATCCACCCACCCCCCTTGCGATTTAGGTTATCTTTAGTTCAACACTAGATTTGGACATCTGAATATAATCTGATGCAGTTCATTAGTGGACATGCCCTCAACATATAAGCTCATTCGTGACCAAGTTTTGACGGTGCCTCAGACCTTCAACTGAATTTCTAATCGAAACTTAGGCGGGTTTTAGATAGAAACTCATCCTCTGCCCTTAAGACCTGCAGAGGAAGCTGCTATAGCTGCCTGACCAATGCTCTCAGTAGTGTGTGTGTGTGTGTGTGTGTGTGTGTGTGTGTGTGTGTGTGTGTGTGTGTGTGTGTGTGTGTGTGTATCATCGTTTGGCCTGTAAGGCAGACCGAAGACCTCGTAGTTTTCTCTTTTCCTTGTATTACACCTAGATTAGTTGTTTCTGTGTATTTTCATTTTCAAATCTATTTTTTAGAGTTCATTCTCGAGAGTTAGGCGGCATATCTTCCTGTCTCACAAGATTACATACAGCAGCGAAGAGATATTGCTATTGGTTTAGCAGAAAATTAAATGATAGTGTGAAGTTTTCACACAGATCATTTCTCTTCCACAGAACTTTAAAATGACAGAGCTTAGAGTAAGAAAAAGAAAACATGCTATAGCCTCTTTAATCTCAGTACTGCCTGAGATAGTTATAAATGTTTATAAAACACACCAAGCATCTCTGCTGACAAGATGAGTTGAATCATTTCTCTATGATATGTTATGTATTCCTGTGGCCAGTATTGTGCAATAGCTTTTCAGCTTTTCTGAAAACATTTCAGAGTTTGACTGTTTGGTTGCTGTTTTATTAAATGTATTGCATCTTTATTTTCTTGTCGGTCCAACCATTGCACCTGATCATTCTCAGTTTGCTAAACGCCAGTCTGCTCTTCATTAAAGCCGTACACTACACCAATAACTGAGAAATAGGGCACACCGTGGCAACAAGACCTGCATTTTAAGATGGTTGAAGTGATTTATTTTGATGCGTTGGACATTGGCCAAGAATGGCATTTCAGTAGTCTGCCTTAAAGGCATTTGGCAGTTTTAGCTTGCCTTTAGCACCCCCTCGTGTCCATTTAGTAGAACTAAAAGCAAAACGTGTCTTCTCATTGTGCATTTGTCTTTTTACACCTTAATCTGAGGCCTAGTCCACACGTAGCCGGGGTTTTTTAAAAACGAATATCCGCCCCTCCAAAAACTTGCATCCACACCACCGCGTTTTAAAAACAAACTCTGTCCACACGTACCCGGATAAATACGTTGTTAAGGACATGCCAGACCTGTAGGCGGCAGTACTTCCCCCGTTCTTAACCTCGTCCTTCGTCTGTGGTCTTCCGCAAGGAGCAGTAATTCCGCTTGCAAAAACCAACAAGCAGAAAGCGCTTGGACAATTGATGGATCGGGTAGTGACAGAGCGCAGCTCTGAGGGCTTCGATGCCGGCTAGTGTAAACACAGGTCGCACACGTGATGTCAGCATTTTTTTGTCGCGGAAAGTGACGTTGCGGACCTTAAAACTCCGGTTTTCTCTGTCCACACGCAGACACCCAAAACGGAGAAAACGCAGATCTTCACTTTGGCCGGAGTTTTTAAAAAACTCCGTTTTCGTGTGAAAAAACTCCGTTTTCGTGTGGATGACAGGCCAAAACGTAGGAAAATATCTACGTTTTGGCAGATCCCCGGCTACATGTGGACAGGGCCTGAGTACTGAAATGTCTCCTCAGCCCTCATTAGTTTCTGCAGGAGCAATTCATCACTAAAGCAAGTAAATCAGCTGTGCTCAGGATCTAAAACATGCTGGAAATGCGCTGGAAGCAGACTGCAGCACCAGGTATGTCAGCTCCATGTTTTCTAACCCCGGCTTTCCACGGGAGCCGTCAGCAGCACGTTACTGCTGCAGCACGTCATAGCTGCTGATAGGAACCGCTGTGGTCAACAGAACCTTTTCCACTGGAGCCGTCAGCAGCGTGAGTCGACCGCGTCTCAGGAGCAGCATGTCGCGGCCCTTACGCGCCGGTTCTATTTTCTACGCGCGACGCCTCTGAAACGGGTCAATTTCGACATTTTTGGGGAAGGAAAGACAGGAAATCGGACGCGGAAATGGAGAGAAGCTCCCGAGATTTTCAGAATAAAGAAACACACTGCCTTCCGATTGCTTTACTTTTAAAAGAAGTTACTAACTGTGCGGCCCCGTGAGAAGTTATCACCTAGCTAGCGGTCTCCTTTGTTTTTCAGGTCCGTATTGGCGATTATAAAATGGACAGAACATAAAACACAAACCTTTTGGAGCAATGTTGTAGTTTTCTCCTGCTTGTTGTTGTGTTTACTGACGAAGTCACTCGTGTGACTTCGTGCTCGGTCGGTGACAGCTGCTCCCCTGCTGCTTCGCGTCTCGTGGGAAGGGCCAAGCAGCAGCTTACGCCAGCAAGATGTGCTGCTGCAGTAACGTGCTGCTGACGGCTCCGGTGGAAACCCGGGGTTAGTCCAACAGGTGGCGGCTCACCCCTTTAAATTTTGCAAGTGCGGGATTCTGGCCACAGAGGGCGGTAGGTGTCTGAGTGGCATTTCATTAACCCATGTAAAGGGTCATTTTAGCACATACCTGCCCCCGAAAATTATTTAAAAATATGAAAAAGTTGCAAAGTATTGCTTTATTTTAACATTAGCCAAAACATTATGTACCATCATCTTTCTGGTGTTCAGCAGTAAAATTGGTAGCAAATGCTTTTGTATATTATGTAGTGTGGCTCTAGATGCAATGGAAGTGCATCTACAAGCTTGGAAATCAAAGCAATAGCTAAAATACATAGATTGTAGCCATTTTGGTTTTTGAAGACGTTCCATATCCTCAACGCTGGCTTCACCATCAGCATTCAGATCAGCTTGCAGGTCATTTTAGTCAAACTGAGGCTCGAACACCCGCGGTTGATTGCATCGCAACTCTTCATCTATCTGACATTCTGACTGAGCAGCAGAGGTGTCAGAAGCTACATACGAGTCTGATGAAACATTGTCACTTGCCATAGTGTTAATGAATAGTTCCTGTTTTTGTTGCTTAGGCAGCTGTGATGTAGGTGACTGGCGAGCGCCAACACCAGGATCACTATTGACTTTTTGCTGCACTATTTGAAAACATCATGTTAATTTAAAATGCTGCCATGGCAATCCAAGCGTTTCTTTTGCAGAGCTTTTGTTACTTTTTACATTTCCTTCACATGAAATGGCTAATACTGTTAATATAACACTCTCATCCTGTACATTGCTTAAAACGTGCTTCTCAAAGACTTTTTGCTTGAAATTTTGCTTGAAATGCTCTTCGTATGTTAAATGTTTTGTCAAATAAAGGAATTGTTTTAATCAGATCTGAAATGTGCAATACTGGAAAAACCACATCCAATCTAGTTGTGGTCCTCCTTGTAAATCATAACCATTCCATCAGACTGCTCTGATCATCTCTCACCCCAATGCAGACATAACACCCTCTGTGCAGGAACACTTGTTTCTGGCAAAACAGGATGTTATCTGAGCTGCCTGGCATCCCGTTCTGTTTGCAAATCTCATTTAAGGAGTTGCTTTATGTTCTCTTGGAGTATGGGTCTGTTCTTGTTAGGAAAGGTTTAGGTGGTGGAGGTTTTTTCGTTCTTTCTGGGAATACAGGCAGATCTCAACTCTGTTGTTTGAGTGAAACTGGGTGTGTATGCGTGTGTGCTGCCAAGGGCAGGCAGAAAAGAGAGCTCCGTTGATGCTCTGTAAGTTTTTTGAGTGGTGGGGATTCCCCAGATTGTTGGTGGTGCTGAGCTTTTGTGATTTTCAAGTTAAGAATCACCCGAGAAAGCTAAAACTGTCTCACTTTTCATCACATCAGAGTTTGGAGTTGCTCTGGACATTTTTACCTCAGCAACTCGGAAAGCTGTCTATCTGCTCGTGTGTGTGCCACAAGCAGGTGTTATGCCATTTTCTGCAGCCATCAGACTCTAGGGGGGAGCCTGGTGAAAGGGATCGGACCTTTGAATTGTATTTTTTCCCCAAGAACGGCTTTTCCCTAGTACCTCTAAATTATTATAAAATATCCACTTTCTCTCTGAAAAACAGGCAGCTTCTTTTTTCTTTCTTCATTCATTCATTCATTCATTTATTTTTTTCCCCGTCATAACAATTACATATAAAACACATGAAAAGGAAAATAATTATCTAATAAAGAACATAATAATAATTATCACAGGTACAAATTCCTCTTATAAATTAAACAGTTTCTTTAGATATAATTTATGAGCGAAAAGGTATAGGCTGAAGTTAAACTTATTTAAGCCTACCCATTAATTCATTACAAAAAAAACAAAACAACATTGTCATAAATATCAAAAGTAAATAAACATCTAAACAATATAATTATTACATGCATCATCCTAATTTCAACAAAATCAATCAGAAGATATAACATGAATAAAACAAAAACAATTGAAATCAATCAAGAGATATAAAACGTGTGACAAAACTAATTTTGGTGCACTTGGTAATTACGTAAGGCATTATTTTTAAAACTCTTTTTGAATGTTTTCAACGAGCATGAATTTTTTAATCTATCCTCGAGGCTATTCCATAAACTCACTCCTCTTACTGAGATACATCTTTGTTTTTTATTGGTTCTAATATTCTTTTTTTTTTTTGAAAATCCCAGTTCCTCTTAGACTATATCCTCCTTCCCCATAGTTCAAACATCCTTTGGAGATAAGGTGGAAGTTGAGTCTGATATGCTTGATATACTACAACCAGTGTATGCAGGTCAATAATATCGTAAAATTTTAGAACTTTTAAATGGATAAAGATGGGATTTGTTGGAGCAAAATAGTTAGCATGGGAAATTATTCAAACTACCTTTTTTTGAAGTAAATATACAGGATAAATATTTGCTCTGTAATTATTTCCCCATATTTCAACACCATAGCTCAGATATGGTAAAATAAATGAGTTATAGAGTATCTGAAGGGATTTAATATTTAAAACAAATCTCATTCTACTCATAAGTCCTATATTTTTTGATATTTTTAACTTTATATCATCTATATGAGGCTTCCAACTCAGTTTTTCATCTATAGTAATTCCTAAAAATTTATATGTGTGTACTTGTTCAATTACAATACAATATCATGTTAGAAGCTGAGTTTCTTAATTATTTCTTGTGGTGGGAGAAATGACTGCGAGGTGAGAAGAGGAACAGGTTTGTGAGTGACAGTTATACACGTTTGTATACAGGAGATCCCTGCATATGAACATCATTTGTTTGAGCATTAACAAAGACACAAACAAAGGTCAGCATTACTGAAACTATTATTTAGAAAGAGACACGAAGCATCTATTGAATCCAATCCAATCCAGTTTTATTTATAAAGCACTTTAAAAGACCCAGCACAGGAACAAAGTGCTGTACAGAAAATACATTAAAACAATTGACTAAACAGAAAACAGCAAAGATAAATAAATAAAAATAACACATGATACATAAAATTAAAATAGCCCTATATTAAAAATAAAAACTTGATAAAACGGCATTGAATCACCTAAAACAGCTAAAATAAAATAAAAAATAGAAACCAACATCTCACAAGGTATCAAAAGCCAGGGTAATGAGGTGGGTTTTCAGGAGTGCCTTAAAAACAGATAAGGAACTGGCCTGTATAAATAAAATATAAAATATTTAATCCAACATTTTAGCTTAGCTTTGAAGATTCAGTCTAAACAGCTCAGTGGGTGAATAAATCGTCTTCGCAGTGATTGGAGGACAGAGCAAACCTAAGCACTCCTGCTCTTGGTGATTGAACTTGGTTTATAGGTTTGTCTTTTGCTAATAAAGGTGAAAGATGTGATCATGATTCTCTGCATCATTAAAATTGTTTCCCAGCACTCCACAATGTGGTTAAATACTGGATCAATTTGTAATATATATATATTTTTTACGGCTTCCCTGGTTTTATCTTTTACTGCAAATGCTTATCTAGAGTCTCTGAGGGGAGAATGAAAGCAGCCGCTAGATGTCTGTATTTAAAAATCTCGAGTGTGCACAGCTACCCTTTCCAAGGAGTACTGAAGAGTGTTTGATCGTCCAAACTAAATTCCCATGACTTATTTTTATGGCACTGTTATTTTTCCCCAGTCCAACACAGCTCTGGACTGCCCAACAACATTTCACAAGAGCCACACTTGGCTTGACAATGCTCTAAAATGAAAATTTAAGTTAGAAAAATTGGTCATTTTTGCCATAATGGACGCTCAATGGCAGATATTTTAAGAACCCGAGAAAAGAAAGAGGACAAATGGGTGACTAAGTACAAGGAAACAGTTGACTGACTTTTGCTTGCTCCTGAGCTCAGCAAATGAAATAAAATTGAATTAAATATAAAATAAGATAAAAAAAACTAAATTGCGCATCAAATTGCTGTTCAGAAATAATCTCTTTACTTATTCCTATAATTAAACCACAAATCAATGGGATACTATGCAACTTTTTCATATTTTTAAATCATTTTCAAGATCAATGAAAGGTCACTCAGACTCCACTGCCCCCTGTGCTCCGAATACCGCACTTGCTACTTCAGAGTTGCCGGTTGGGTTGGGTTGGTTGGTTGGTTGGAGCAAGCTGTGGAGTGGAGTGGAGCTGACATGGTGGACTGGAGTCTGCTTCCAGCATGTTTCCAGCATGTTTTAGATCATGAACACAGCTGATTTATTTGATTTAGTGATGAATCGCTCCTGTAGAAAGTAATGAAGGCTGAGGAGACATTTCAGCTGTTGGATTAAGCTGTTAAAACGACAAACTCACAAAGAGGAGATAAGTTTTGTTTTTGGTATAACCGCAGTGAATTAAAAACAGACACTAGGATATGCTAAAAGCAAACAAAACTGCCTAGCATCCCTTTTAATTATTTGTTGTATTGAAACAGTATTTGGAACAAGTATTGTATTGCTTTGAATTGTTAACCTACCATAAGTGGCCACTGGTGGCATTTTTGTAAATAAATTAATATACAGGTCCTTCTAAAAAATTAGCATATTGTGATAATTTTCATTATTTTCTGTAATGTACTGATAAACATTAGACTTTCATGTATATTAGATTCATTACACACAACTGAAGTAGTCAAGACTTTTATTGTTTTTAATATTGATGATTTTGGCATACAGCTCATGAAAATCCCAAAAATTAGCACATTTCATCCGACCAATAAAAGAAAAGTGTTCTTAATACAGAAAAGTCAACCTTCAAATAATTATGTTCAGTTATGCACTCAATACTTGGTCGGGAATCCTTTTGCAGAAATTACTGCTTCAATGCGGCGTGGCATGGAGGCAATCAGCCTATGGCACTGCTGAGGTGTTATGGAGGCCCAGGATGTTTCGATAGCGGCCTTAAGCTCATCCAGAGTGTTGGGTCTTGCGTCTCTCAACTTTCTCTTCACAATTTCCCACAGATTCTCTCTGGGGTTCAGGTCAGGAGAGTTGGCAGGCCAATTGAGCACAGTAATACCATGGTCAGTAAACCATTTACCAGTGGTTTTGGCACTGTGAGCAGGTGCCAGGTCGTGCTGAAAAATGAAATCTTCATCTCCATAAAGCTTTTCAGCAGATGGAAGTATGAAGTGCTCCAAAATCTCCTGATAGCTAGCTGCATTGACCCTGCCCTTGATAAAACACAGTGGACAAACACCAGCAGCTGACATGGCACCCCAGACCATCACTGACTGTGGGAACTTGACACTGGACTTCAGGCATTTTGGCATTTCCCTCTGCCCAGTCTTCCTCCAGACTCTGGCATCTTGATTTCCGAATGACATGCAAAATTTGCTTTCATCTGAAAAAAGTACTTTGGGCCACTGAGCAACAGTCCAGTGATGCTTCTCTGTAGCCCAGGTCAGGCGCTTCTGCTGCTGTTTCTGGTTCAAAAGTGGCTTGACCTGGGGAACGCGGCACCTGTAGCCCATTTCCTGCACACGCCTGTACACAGTGACTCTGGATGTTTCTACTCCAGACTCAGTCCACTCCTTCTGCAGGTCCCCCAAGGTCTGGAATCGGTCCTTCTCCATAATCTTCCTCAAAGACCGGTCACCATCTCATTGTGCAGCGTTTTCTGCCACACTTTTTCCTTCCCACAGACTTCCCACTGAGGTGCCTTGATACAGCACTCTGGGAACAGCCTATTGGTTCAGAAATTTCTTTCTGTGTCTTACCCTCTTGCTTGAGGGTGTCAATGATGGCCTTCTGGACAGCAGTCAGGTTGGCAGTCTTACCCATGATTGCGGTTTTGAGTAATGAACCAGGCTGGGAGTTTTTAAAAGCCTCAGGAATCTTTTGCAGGTGTTTAGAGGTAATTAGTTGATTCAGATGATTAGGTTAATAGCTCGTTTAGACAACCTTTTCATGATATGCAAATTTTTTTGAGATAGGAATTTTGGGTTTTCATGAGCTGTATGCCAAAATCATCAATATTAGAAACAATAAAAGGCTTGAACTACTTCAGTTGTGTGTAATGAATCTAATATATATGAAAGTCCAATGTTTATCAGTACAGTGCAGACAATAAAGAACTTTATCACAATATACACATTTTTTGAGAAGGACCTGTATATAAGTTTCCAAGGATAGGGCTTCACTTTAATTGCTTTTACAGCATGGGTGTTACGTCTTCTACTGTTGAGCGAATTAAAGAGCACAAACTGACCTATTTCATCCTGACCTAAGACAGAAGGACAAACATGTGTTCTAATGAGATGACCAGTGTATACAGGTGCAAGTCAAAATGTTTGACATGAAGATATATTGGTAGATGAGCTCTAAGTGCTTTTTCCCTGGACTATCTATATGCTAACATATGCAATTTGGTATGTTTGTGCATGCTCCGGCTTGTGGTATTTATGCTGTTTGACACTTTTGAAAGAATCCCAAGGTGACATTTCTTTGAAAAGAGTGCAAGAAAGGCCACACATCTCTTTCAGTGCGTGTATGTACGGGAGGTGAGTGTTTATGTGACAAAGGGGTTATCAGAAAAGTCATGGTTGGTTGAGTTTGTCTTTTGTTCTCTATGCACTTCCAGCCAATTAAGAGACAAGATTGACAAATCTTCTCCTCCTTCTCTTTCTCCTCCTTACGCCTACACCCTCCCGGTGCCTTCCTTTCTACTGTTTTCTTTTACGTCCTCTTTTTATTCTCTTCCTTTCACCGTTCTCAAGTTAGGTTGACTTTCATATTTGAAGTGACCTTCCAGTTATGTGAACTTTATAACAATATGAATCCCACCTCTGCAACAAAGCCAAAGGATGTTGTTTTTTTTTCTAACTCTGCCGGTCTCTCGGCCAAGCCAAGATGCACTCTTTACACCTGAGGGTATAAATCCCAAAAAGTATTTTTCTTTCTTCTTCTTTTTTTTCTTGAGGGTAATTTTACTGTAAGAAGTTCATGAAAGCTGAAGTATATATATATAGCTTTACTTCTTCATTGTTCCTGTTTTTCACCTTCCATAGAATTAAATGTGCATAAGTAAAATAATTTGTTAGGCATACATTTGAAACCTTTTGGGGAGACTATAATTTGTGGGGCGCATACGTAAATTAAGCGTTGGGGAAAGTGATTGTAACACGTTGCATGGATGTGACATTTTGGGTTTCGTGTTGAAGTTTCCTTTAAGAATGGATGAGGAACCCCTGATAAGAGCAGACATGAGGAAAAAGATAAATGAATAAGCAATGAAAAGTTTGAAGGCAAGGAGAGAAGAGGTTGTGCTTTCATATTTTGTCCATTAAGGCTTTTCCAGCAGCTCTGCTTTTACATTGTCAATAAATGCAGACTTTCCTTTCCTTGTTTTTTCCATCTCCTGCAGATAGATGGATTACGATTCTAAAGTATTAGCTGGGGATTTGCATTAGCAGCAGAGCAAAAGAAAAGCTAAAAGCAGATTAATGGAGGGGGATAGGAAATAAATAGGTTTCTAAAATGTTTCACTGTGAGACAGAGTCTTCGACAAAGAAACGGGGAGGAACACTGATAAAAAGAGAGACGGGGGTGACGGCTCCTTTATATATAAATGTATTACATTTTTGAGTGTAGTTTTTTTTCTGCCGTGCAGTTACAGCTGGTGCATAACCAAGGTCAAGGTATTCAGATGAGAATAGATTAAATGTGTTCAAGCAGATATGTGCAAAGTTTTCTCTTTTTTTTTTTGACAAATGAGAAGGACTTCAGTGCTGATTGTGACCCTGGTCAAGGAGAACGGAGGTACAGTAGTTGAGTAAAATCATTGCTTGGGCTGGTCACACGTCATATCTACCCAGGGTTTATTTTCAAACAGGATAGAGACTTCACAATGACAACAAGGTCTTTAAGTGCTAATGAAAAACACAGTGGGCTGAGGATTGTTTTAAGCCTAAACATCTGTAGCAAGGGCATAGTGGTTGATCACTGTGGTAGCAGCACATCTGGAACCTGTGTGGAGCATGGTGGTAGCAACGTATACCCCCTAGTGGTTTCATGAGCATTCATGCAGATTGGTCATAATAATTTAGTGCTAGTTTGGACATAAAGATCTCATATATATAGGCTACATATCCACACATCATAAGTGCTTGCAAGGCATGGTCCTCCAGTTTGGTTTGAAGGAACTCCGCCAAAACCTTAGGTCTTCTGTGGAATCGTGGGCATATCTGGTAGGAATGTGGTGGAAAAAAACAGCGTACATTTACAGCATGGTGTAAATTTTGATGAGTACTTGGGAGTAGCAGTACTGTGATTGCATTTTTACCAATGATTTTCCAAAGTTGCTTTAATCCAACCACATTTTAAAATATGTGTAACTATGCTATGCTAGCATGTTGCTAAGATGCTTGGAAAAAATGATTGAAGCATGCTTGATATGCAGTTTTGCCATTGTAACGAGTGGCTTAAAGATACTTTTGCTGCCATTTCGTCCTTGTAAGATTTATTTAGAGATTAACCCTTGAGAACCCGTGGTCAGGCCATTTCAAGCATCTGCACAATTGCTTCTTGAGTTATATATTCATGTTAAACAGCCCCAAGTGACATTCTGTCCACACAAAAATCAAAAATTATTTATACTTTTTTTATTTATTTATTTTTTCTAAATTGTGATGTATTTATTCCAATCTGTTTTGTATTTTAAAAGGATTTGTTAGTTTTCAAGGGTTAATGACAACAATCTTGCATGACTGATGTTTCCCCTTATTTAAGCATAGTCTTTATTTGAAAGGTGCATGTTGGAAATAAGCTCCTCCATTTTGGCTGTTTTGCTGTAAATTCCTTTCATGTCTGTGCTTCCGACTACTTTCCCCTTTCTTTCAACCTCAGGCACGCAAAGGATTTGTCTGATCATTCTGAACCAGCCTGTTGATAAGGACCACCTACACATCCTCTGGAGGAAAGGTATGCAAGTCACACATCATAACGATAGATCAGACAGGAGCTTTTTTACAAAGGTGTGTTACTTAGATCCCAACATATATTCCCTGGTGGTTTTTGTAAGTCTGTGCTCTCTGTAGCCAGCTCGCAGCAAAAATTGATTTGATGCCATATCATTGAGAAAGCATCAGTCTCTACTTTCTGCCTGGTTTCGCACTTTTTTTTACAGTCTAACAACAGGAGAACAAAACGGATGTTAAGGCTACACAGAGTTTAAACTGAATGCAGAAATGCTTATTATCATTAAACGTATTTAAATCCATCATTTCTCTGACACCTGTTGAACAAGCGGAGTAGAAAACCGCAGATATGTGATGTGCCTGACTACTCCATCTAAAGACAAGCCAATCACAGCCATATGGTGCTCATTATGCTGGAAAATTGCTGTGAACATGCTTCAGATGAACACCCATAATACAGAATATAATGACATGAGTGAAAAAAGATAAATGACGCCAGTTTACCAACACTACAAGGTTATCCTTATGTCTCTTTTACCCTTTTACACATTTCCTTGTTACACAATTTGTCAAAGGTGGATTATAAGCAGGCATGTCTTAAAAAAGTAAGGGGGTTGCTGTTTTTTCCTCTACTTCTAAACAAAAATTGTCTTTATTTCCACGTTTTTACAATAAACACAATTGAAATAGAAATGAATAAAAATATGACTGGAAGAAAGGGAAATCAGGACTTTGTCCGTGGACAACGGTTGTGTTGGTGAGAGTATTTTTACCCTCTTTTCTGGAACAGTAATTAACAAAATAAAAAGTAGGTCTTTTGAAAAGGCAAAGATATATATTAAAGTGAATTCCTCACTGAATGAAAGTGGATCACTACTACATGCCAACTCCTTTCCCTCAGGTACAATTATAGGTTAATGACATTGTTCATAATTTAACAATCAGTAATACAATTAATTCTGTTCATTTCACTGTGTAAGTAGAGGAGTGTGGTCAAAGTCATAGTAGAATGCATGCAAAATGGAAGGTGCACGATTCCGGCGTGGCTTGGTTATTGAGAATTTTAAGCACCAGTTGCCCACTGGCTTCATACCTGGGTTACTGCTCCACATTCAATCAACATTGTGTACATGCACTGTGATTTTCTTCTGAAAAGCGGCATCTTGCCGTGGCCTGAGAGAGTTGTATGGGTACCGGGCCTAGAGAGTTGTGAGATAGTGGACGTATCTGGTTGGACTGAAGTGGGAAGGCTGACAGATTAGGTGTGTTGAGGGTGCAGGAGTGTGTCTTGCAAATACAGAAAAGAGCAGGAAAGTGGTTGTTGGCAAGTACTCAGCGTAGAAGCATCATGATTGCCTGGACATTGAAGAAGGTTTCCATATTCGTTGTAATCCAGCCAATTTCTAACAGGTGTGGAGAGTGTTGTGTGGTCTTAATCCAGCGTGTAGGGTTAGGGTTACGTTCATAAACTAGTTTTGATTAGATTAATTTTGGGCCTAAAAACAAACAGAGTCATATTGACTGTTTACGCAGAAGAGACATGGTCTACATCAGGGGTGTCAAAGATGCGGTCCGCGGGCCGGATCCGGCCCACAAGCAGGTTTAATCCGGCCCGCGAGATGGTTGTATAAACTTTATTTTCATACTTTACAATGTAGAGTGAAAATAAACTTATCTTTGTGAGCAAGTTTTCTCTGTAATGAGTATAAATAAAACAAAGCTGCGCTCAAGGCTCACACAAGAACTTGAATCACATCCTGAAGTTGGCCGCCACTCAGGATGTGACTTCTGATATCGATGTGCTGGTGAAAGCTAAAAGATGTAAAGTAAAATGAGTCAAATATACTTTAAGTGCTGCATGAAACTGATCTTGCCATGTGATCTGTAAGCTCTTTGAATCACTAAGGAATGTTTATTTATTTATTTATTTATGTATTTGTGTATTTATTTATTTATTTTCAAATTTTCAAGTACACTTCAGGTGTTGTACTTGTACTACACTGTCCTCAGGCTCCAGCCTTGTTTTATATTGATTGAATTAAAACAAAGAAAACAATCTGAAGTTTTTTTTTATTTATTTACCGGTCCGGCCCACCTGGGACTAGATTTCCCTCAATGTGGCCCCTGAGCTAAAATGAGTTTGACACCCCTGGTCTACATATTTCAAACGAAGAACTGTCCTTTAGCTGCATTCAGCATGCCCCTTTTAGATTTCACCTCAAAGCTTTTCTTTCTGTTGCACAGCTGTCATACAAAACCATCAAACAACCCACAGCTTGGTGAAAAGGACAAAATAACATTTCCTTTTGGGTCGGACGCCTCACAATCATATTCAGACATGCAGTAATTGGCACAATATAAAGTCACTGAATGGCTCCACTTTTGCAATCACAGAGTTGCTGTTGTGCCCATGGGCATTGTGGTGATTGTTGTTGAAGATGGCTAGAACTGTGCTCAGTCACTTCTGCATCAGTCTTTTTGTTTGCTGAAGTCGTGCAGCAGAGTATGTATTGTAGTTGTTTATCAGACCATGTCAACAAGCCTTTTTGTGGGTTTAGAGTCTGTTTACCTCGACAACATAAATGTCTTTAAAAACACATTTTATGAAGCAGACAATTCACTTTTGATATGGATTAACGTATAAGAATGCAAACCATATACTGCCGTTTTAGCCAGTAGTTAGCTTTCCTTTTAAATCTGATAAACATATCAGAGCTATGCACAACTTAAATTAAATAACACGTACTTTGTTTCGTCAAGAGCAGAGCGCAAAAATTCACCTGATCCCAAGTTCTTTACAAATTTGATGCCAAGGCCAAGCATCATTTAAAGCAGGGTTTCCCTTACATAGGCGTAGCCGTGGCAGGCTGCCACGCCTACAACATCCCAAGTGATGTTTTTTTTTTTTTTGCGCCGTTTCCCGAAGAAGCAGCGGGAACTACTGTGTTGTTGCTTGTGATCACAGCCGGCAGGTAGCAAGGAGGAGGAGGCAGGGCAGGGTGGTTACAGCTATGAGCGTACGGATAAAGCATTTTTGACAAATACGAGCAAGAAACGAGTGTAAAACTCGAAAATATCTGTAATCGTGCTGAATGAAATCCTCACTGGGTAACTGACTGTCTTCACGCTCTGTGATTGGCCAGTCAGATAGAGCGCCCACCCCTCCCTATACACAAAACTGCAGCCGGGAGCTCAGTCAGCTCGGCCCAGGCATCAACGCACACACACAGACAGACAGTAAGCCGAGCGGACACTGTGCGACTTTTTCACTTTTTTGAGCAGATTTTCCACTCGTGCGAGAATCCACAAGATCGGGGCGAGTTTTGCGCTGAGCGTCGTGTAGCGTACAGGGGGTTACGAGAGGCGATTAACACCACGTGACCAGCTACCGATCAGCAATCGTGCGCTCGCACGGACTTCTGGAGTGTTTAATATTTATCGCGTTCCTCTTGAGGGTATCGTACTCTTTAAGCGGCGCAGCGAGCAGCTGTGACCCAAAAAGTATCAGAACCGCTCACGGCGCATTCGCAATCATGCATCAACTCCGCTCACCCGCTATTTCCCCAATAACACACATTGTTCGTTTTTATTTCTACACGTTTTTTTTCTCACAATGACTGTCAAGAAAGCGTGTTTGTCGTAATCATGTCAAATTAAACTGATCACAAAACACAGATTTACTTTATTTTGTTTTCCTCATCCAACCCCCATAAATCCCTGTGTGTCCTCCTGCAGCACTCCTGAAGGACAACAGGCAAAACAAGACAAAAAAGTCTGAGGTGTTGAGTAAAAACTGCTATTTTTAGCATATTTTAGGTCCGACGTGTTGCTACCAGACGTACAGTGAGCACATGGCTTGTGAGATCTACCCTGCGCTGAAGTCGTACAGTTAGAGCTGAAGCTGAGTGTTACGAGTGAAAAAGTCGCACCGTGTCCGCCCAGCTTATTATAATGTTCACTGTAATGCATCTTGATGTTCTTAACAAATAAATTAAATCAAAAATATTGGTCAATAATGCCAAATATGTAAATTTGTGTTTCAGTCATTTTTATACTGGCTTAAAAATACTTCATTAAGTCTACTAAGCAGGGGTGTAGAACGTTTTTATTAGGGCCAGCCCAGTAATGATCTTGGACCAAAATAAAGGGGGCAGAAAGTCAAATAAAGGGGGGAAAAGAAGATGTTTTTCCAGACGCCAAGAAAAATTAAATGCCAAATCCCCCTGCAAAGTGTGTCACTGAGAGTTTAAAACAGAAATTATTATTGTGCAAATATTGGTGTACTCACCTTTAATACTAGTTATTACACTGCAGCAGTCGCTGGACTGGTGCAGTTCAGAGTGGAGTGCATCAAATAAAACAATATTAACATAAAGGTGAGACGTGTCATAATCCCCCCCCCCCCCCTCCCCGCCAACACCACCTCCACCACAGCTGGAAAAATTCCTAGGGGAAACACTGTAAAGAGTTTGTATACTTATACAGGTGCTGGCCAGTAAATTAGAATATCATCAAAAGGTTGAAAATATTTCAGTAATTCCATTCAAAACGTGAAACTTGTACATTATATTCATGCAATGCACACAGACCAATGTATTTCCAATGTTCATTACATTTAAATTTGATATTCATAAGTGACAACTAATGAAAACTCCAAATTTGGTATCTCAAAAAATTAGAATATTCTGAAAAGGCTGAATATAGAAGACACCTGCTGCCACTCTAATCAGCTGATTTACTCAAAACACCTGCAAAGGCCTTTAAAAGGTCCCTCAGTCTTGTTTTGAAGGCACCACAATCATGGGGAAGACTTCTGACTTAACAGCTGTCCAAAAGACAATCATTGACACCTTGCACAAGGAGGGCAAGACACAAAAGGTGATTGCTAAAGAAGCTGGCTGTTCGCAGAGCTCTGTGTCCAAGCACATTAACAGACAGGCGAAGGGACGGAAAAAATGTGGTAGAAAAAAGTGTACAAGCTCTAGGGATAACCGCACCCTGCAGAGAATTGTGACAACAAACCCATTCAAAAATGTGGGGGAGATCCACAAAGAGTGGACTGCAGCTGGAGTCAGCGCTTCAAGAACCACCACGAGGAGACTCATGAAAGACATGGGATTCAGGTGTCGCATTCCGTGTGTCAAGCCACTCTTGAACATGAAACAGCGCAAGAAGCGTCTCGCCTGGGCCAAGGACAAAAAGGACTGGACTGATGCTGAGTGGTCCAAAGTTATGTTTTCTGATGAAAGCAAGTTCTGCATTTCCTTTGGAAATCAAGGACCCAGAGTCTGGAGGAAGAGCGGAGAAGCACAGAATCCACGTTGCATGAGGTCCAGTGTAAAGTTTCCACCGTCAGTGATGGTGTGGGGTGCCATGTCATCTGCCGGTGTTGGCCCACTCTGTTTCCTGAGGTCCAGGGTCAATGCAGCCGTCTACCAGGAAGTTTTAGAGCACTTCATGCTTCCTGCTGCTGACCAACTTTATGGGGATGCAGACTTCACCTTTCAACAGGACTTGGCACCTGCACACAGTGCCAAAACCACCAGCACCTGGTTCAAGGACCATGGTATCCCTGTCCTTGATTGGCCAGCAAACTCGCCTGACCTTAACCCCATAGAAAATCTATGGGGTATTGTGAAGCGGAGGATGCAATACGCTAGACCCAACAATGCAGAGGAGCTGAAGACGACTATCAGAGCAACCTGGGCTCTCATAACACCTGAGCAGTGCCACAGACTGATCGAGTCCATGCCACGCCGCATTACTGCAGTTATTGAGGCAAAAGGAGCCCCGACTAAGTATTGAGTGCTATACATGCACATTCTTTTCATGTTCATTCTTTTCAGTTGGCCAACATTAGAGAAACAAACATTTTTTCATTGGCCTTTAGAATATTCTAATTTTCTGAGATACCAGATTTGATGTTTTCATTGGTTGTCACCTATAAATATCAAAATTAAACGTAATAAACATCGGAAATACATTGGTCTGTGTGCATTGCATGAATATAATGTACAAGTTTCACGTTTTGAATGGAATTACTGAAATATTTTCAACCTTTTGATGATATTCTAATTTACTGGCCAGCACCTGTATAGGGGATAGAAAATCAACATAATTGGAATAAGAGTGCCTGTAAACAATATAACTTTGAAGGCAGATGTTGATTTAAACAAATTAAAATGGCTTTGGATTGAATTTTAATGAACATGTTTTTGATATTATCAGCACCTTGGCAAGAAACCCAAGAGGCACCTGAGCTTTTCCATTCACAGCCGTGCAGTTAGACACCACGCTTTGATTTTTACTTGACATGAGGGGACTTCTACAAAGTCTTTAATTGCATTCGACCAAGAAAATATTTTCATCCTATTTCACACCAAATGTTTCCTGCATGCTGAGATACAAAGTCATTTTAGTCTGTTAGGGAGACAAGCACACATTTCCTTCTTAAAGAAAACTGTGTGTGTGTCGGGGGGGGGGGGGGGGGGGGGGGGGGTGTTAAGGAGATCAAGCTTATCTCCTTAAACCTTTTAAATTATATATCCCAAATCCAGTTAATTTCACTTGTGACAGTACATTTACACATTTTTAATTAAACGTACAGCCAACATGGTCAAACTGTATTGCTCTAAAAATAGTCACCCGCCACACTGAAATCAAGTTTGTTTCCCCCAGTTTCATCAGTGTTGGCACACATATCTTTAGATGGTTTGTTTTTCAGGCAGTGCTTTAAGTGGGCCGGTACGCAGTACTGCCACTTCAAATGTTTAACCCCCAGCATACCGTAACTTAATTAATAGGTTACAGTGTGTACTGGTACTTTGTTTAGGTAATTTATTAGTAGAAATCTGAGATTTCTGAAAAAATACCTGTTCATCCTCAAACACATCCATCCAGAGTCCCCCCAAGAGTTGCCCCTCCCGATACGCCAGACATGCACTCATTGAGGGATTGAATTTTGCACAAAAGGTGCATCATGGCCATAAGGTGCGTCGCACATGTAGCACCGTCACTACTGGCACTTTTTTTTTTCTACTGCAAACACTGCTTTTAAGTTAATATGGCCTGTTTGAGGTCTTCCATTGCCATCCCTGCTGTATAATGATATTATTTACTCAATATTGACACCTTCTGTTTATGTATGGGAATTTCAATGAGTGTAGTGTAGGGGTGGGGAACCCTGGTCCATCGAGGGCCGCTATCCAGAATATTTTAGTTTCAAGCCTGCTTCAACACACCTGATTTCAATCAACAGGTGATTAACAGGCTTTGCAGAGCTTGATGAGCTGCAGAACAGGTGAATCAACCACTGACTCAGAAGTGTTGGAGCAAAGACATGCAGTATTTCAGCCCTTGAGGACCAGGGTTCCCCATGCCTGGTGTAGTGCATTTAAAGTGCAACGTGTTTCCACTAAAATATGCTTACGGCTTTATCAGTGCATTTACCTTAACTAGTTAATATTATAGCCTTATAAAATTATGAAAAATCAAATGAAATTACGAAACTCTTAAAGTACAAAGGGCAAATATTTCAAAACATTATTATTATGCATGTTTTTACCATTCCAGTCATTCACGTTAGAGCTGCAGCCTTCAGAATACAGGGTGAAATGAAAAGAAGCGATGCTAGTTAAAGGCAATGCTAGATCGACCTTTGGATTTGTGAGAGTCTTCTAAGTTGCAATGCAAAAGCATGGAGTTTAAAAATCTATTAGAAGCCATGAAAAGTTCTAACATTTCATGAAACACAGCAATTCTAAACAGACAGAAATACAAGGGTCTAATTTAAGGAAGGCTTAGCTGTATCAAGAAATGGATAACCAACTGTGTCCTCAGTATTAAAAATTAATCAGATGGTAGCTATCACTGGGAGATATTAGACTTCAGATCAATTATTTAGGCCCTGCTGATATAAACTCAGTGTTTAGTGACTGATGCTTTTGATTTGCACATTTACCCGATATAAAGATGCGCCTCTGAAGTCCGCTCACAGTTTGCTGGTTAGTTTTACGGGCTCTGGCGAAACCTTTAGTTTGCACATTTTTAAGTGGATTCGTGGGTGTTTTATGATGACTACCTCAGTGTTGGTATTTAATCAGATTCATTATTTTCTCTGCTTGTAAAATGTGTCTTTGTGCCCCTGGCATCAACACAAACTAAAATCAGGATCAATTCAGTGTCTATAAAATGTCCTCGTAGCTCAGAGTTCAATTTTCTGTTATAGCAATGCTGCTAGAAATAGTTTGAGATTGTTTTTAACTGCTGTTTTGTTAATTACTTTCCTAAGCAAACTGGAGAAACTGTTACAGTTGAGTCTTCTTACAACTTTCTTCTGCTGTGTTGGATTCAGAGATCAACCATTTAAAGCACTAGACATCAAGTCATTAGCTGCGTTTACATGTGCCAAATTTCCTCAATCCGATTGAAGTCTTGAGCCCTTTTCAGACAGACATTCTGGAACATTTGCGGACAATTCAATCCGGTTTTTAACCGGAACTGTGTTTTCAGACACACCACTTTTGTACCGGAACTTGTCCTTTCGGCTGCGTTCACACAGCAGGGAAAAGTTCCAGATGTCTGACGGCGGCGGGGAATCGGACTCATGTTAAGAAGAAGAAGAAGAAAATAT
The DNA here is from genome assembly GCF_043380555.1 of Nothobranchius furzeri. Classification (NCBI taxonomy): domain Eukaryota; kingdom Metazoa; phylum Chordata; class Actinopteri; order Cyprinodontiformes; family Nothobranchiidae; genus Nothobranchius; species Nothobranchius furzeri. The sequence goes on from NC_091747.1 coordinate 55,961,555, forward strand.
CATTTCAATAGCGCCTCTCAAGATAAAAATCACGAGGCGCTTAAGCATAATTCTGCGCACACGAAGACGCATAAGAGACCTGGATGATGAAGCTCAATGGTTAAAGGAATCACTGAAGCGGTGTGAAGCGCTCCGTCGCGCGTCTAGACGGTACCGTAGGAGGCGAGCTGCCGTGGTTTGCCGCATGCTACAGCAGCGGGCTATATAGGTGCGCACAGTGTCCCCCGGTCCCCTCCTCCTCCCCCACCCCCTTGTCCGGAACTTTACCTCACCAGTCTGAAGCAGCCACCCTGTCCGTAACAAGTCCGGACCTGTTACTAGGGGCTTCGTCCGGATAAATTCCGGAACACATTATCCGGATGTTTGTATTCAGACACAAAGGTCTTACGGACAGATTCCGGAACATTTCCGTTTTTCATGGCCTGTCTGAAGGGGGCTTTGGTTGATCGGAATTTCCGAATCTCTGTTCACATGGACACGAACTGAAATGATCCGATCATGCCGTGCGTACATATGCACCAAGCATTTAATCCTAATAAATTGGTTGAGCATGCGCAGAGTTGCCTTTCCTGAAAGAAAAATTGCAAACAAACGCCATAAAACGAAATGAAATATGTAAAAACAGAAATAACTATTCTTCCTGCTTTCCTGATCCATTTATTCAATTTAATATTTTTATTTAGCTCATAGAAGTTACGTTTTCTTCAGTGAATAACTGCAGATATATGCTTTGCTGCATTTTATTGTTGATTAAGATAAGGAAGGGTTACAGGGGCGGTTCTAGACCAAATTTTCCAGGGGGGCCACAGTCGGGCCAGTATTTTTTCATGGGGGCGCAAGACAAAAAAGGGGAAAAATTAGGGCAATATCAAAATTCTTTTTTGTCTCCGCCATATGACTAATTTTGTGCTTGTGCACAATTTTGCCAAAGGAAATTCCTAGTACTGTGAAACTACTCACTTTTTTCTTTTCTTTTTCATATCTATCTTTACTATATTTTGGGGATCAAATTTATCAAAAATTTTCCTTTACTTTTTTCATCTATGATCTTTCACAGCTGTATTTTACTAAAATAAGATTCAAATAAATTCATAAGTAAAGACGACAAACAAGTAAACTATTACAGCGAATGCAGTAATGGTTTACTTGTGAAAGTAAAACTGGCATGTTTTTATGGTACTCAGATAACAATTCTGAATGCTTCACCGCAACATGAGACTTGAGTAAAAAAATAATTCTAGTTGATTATTATAGTTTGTGACTTTATTTGAAGATTACATGTACTGTACATATGAAAAATAAACATTCAAACAAATTAAATATGTGCACAATACAATTTCAGACCATTTTCAGACTATTTCAATTTTTGCCTTTCAGACTTTGCATGTACCAACAAAAAAAAAACCTCCTCTCTCAGTTGCTTTTTTTCCAGTTCCTAAATCCACACGGTGAGTCAAACACACTTCCTGCGCTACTTGGTGAGCTAAAATGTCTGCATGCATGACAATAAGTAGAGTCCATAGTAACAGAATATTCAACCCGAGGATGACTTTCATACCAGCTTGGCTGAAAGCTGCGTCTTCTGTCTCCTATTAATGTCACTGGAAATGTCCTCAAATGAGGCTGGGTAGGTGGGTCATCCTTACACTTGCTGATATCTGAAAGAAAATAAATGTTAGCATGAGGGTAAAAGTCATAATTAGTTAATTTAGAGTCTTATTTTATCTATTTATTAAACATAAACAACAGAAATTTTGGTCCAGTCAGCATGTCTCAAATGCATCACAATATGAGCTGCAATCACAGAGGGTTTGTTCAACACCCACAAACCTGATGGTAGTTTTATACGGTGCACATGACAGAAGATGTCCCTCTTGTTGCTCCTCACTCTCTCCCTCACAGCCTACATCTTCCTCCTCCTCACTCTCAGGGTGGACAGTCTCTGACCTCTCTGGTTCCTCTCCAACCAACTCCTCCTTCTCTCTTTCATCCTGCTTCTCAGCTCCCTCGTGACTTTCATCCTCTCTCTGTCTACGCTGTTCGTTACTAACGGTGGTAAAAAAGGACAAAATGTCCCTTTTTCTTTTCATGGCCGCTGATGCATCCAGTCAGTGCTGCGAGAAAGTCATAGATAAATGAATACTGTGATCTAATCTCAACGTGTCTAAGGCTTAAAATGCAGCAACTTCATTTTTATTTTACAGTTAATGTTACAAAGGAAAAACAAATCAGTGTTAACTGTGGATAGACTCCGTTAGGAACTTAAAAGTAAATGACAGAAACGCGCGACTACGATCAAAACACTGATGTCAGGAAAATAAACTGTATTGCTTACCTTCGTCTCTTAGCGTCTTTTCTGTTAGTCGTCCTCAAGAATTTCCTCGGGTCCCATTTAAACTATTTTTAATCTTTTATTCAAAAATCCACCGGGTAAACAGTTCTGTCCACAGAGTGTGCTGCGCTCTAAAGGCTCCGTGTGAAATGCTGCAGCACATTAGTTCCCGGCTCCGAGGCAGCGCGGGGGGGGGGGGGGATCTGATCTCTTCAGCACAGGGGCCATAACAGGGGCCAGGGCCGGTTCTATAGGGGCCCAGGCCTCTGTGGGCCCCTGTTTAAAACCGCCAATGGAGGGTTATGTCTGCCTCTTGATCAGCTGGTCCGCGGGTCTGAAGTGACAGCTGTGCTGTTGCGCTGCGGCACAGAGCGGGGGTGGGGGATGGGTGGGTTAGACTCAAGTTTTATTACTGAGCTCTGTTGTGGCTTATTATTAACATGTGACAATCAGCTGAAACTGTTTAGAAAAATCTGTTCAAACAAAATAACAGAAGATGTTCGGAAAGTTTTAGAAGCCTGTGTTCATCATTAACGAACCGCATCTCAGGTCATCTGCGTTTACGTGCTTTTAACACGGCCTTTACTGTCGTCCAGAGTATTTAACCGAGGACGTTTTCCTACCCAACACCAGCCTCCAATCAGGTCTGTAAACCCCATATTATGCTGTCTTCTTTACAAGCGCGTCTTCATCACCTGCTGCAGAAGCTGCTGCGTTCAAAGCTGACAGAAACGGGGATCCGTGCACTGCAACCCCTGCAATACACCTGCGTATTTCCAGTACAGATTTGAACATGTTTGTCGAATGATTTGTGCAATAATCAGATTTTTATTTTACTTCCACAAAATGCAAGTTCTGAATTAAATATTACTGAAACGGGCACGGCTTGTCGTCGGATTTAAAAGCTGCCGCTCGTTAATTACGCCGTCATTTTTGAAGTCAGGCAGTCCATATGTCAGCGGAGGGACCCGCTCGCTGTTGCACACATGCGCAGTGGGCATTATTTTACCCCAACAATCTGAATGGCTGTGTACATGCACGTCAATCGGAATGATGAACGGAATAAACCACCTCTCTCAATCGGATTGAAATTTCAGTCCGATCGGGCCGAATCGGATCAGAATATTCTGATTGACATGTTTACATGCAGAATTTTCGATCTGATTGGGCATTCTATCTGATTAAATATGCGCATGTAAACGTGGCTTGTGTCAAACTGAACTAGGTTTCAGTAATCAAAGTGTATGGATGTGTCACAGTTGAATTAACTATTTTTTATACACACACACACACACACACACACACACACACACACACACACACACACACACTACCCTTTAAAGGTTTAAAATCAGTTAGGTGTTTTTGTTTTTGATGAATAATGCATGAAATGAATCTGAATATGAAATATTAGTCTAGAAAGCTAGACGGGCATTAGCCAAGGCAAATTTATTTAGCTCTGCATGGCGGTCTAGCCGTGCTCCATTGTAGCCTCAGCTTGTACCATGTACCCGATCAATTTCGTTTTATGCCAACAACAGCGCTCTATCGGTTTGGTGGGTCAAATCAAAAATTTATTTATATAGCACGTTTCATTCAAATGAAGCAACTCAGTGTTTTACAGATAAAAATGACCCCATAAAACCTATATTCCATCCCTTTCCCACCCATATAAAAGCGATTAAAAAAACAGCCCATTTCCCACACAGACACACACACACACAAACAATTCAATTCAAGTTTATTTATATAGCGCCAAATCACGACAAGAGTCGTCTCAAGGCACTTCACATAATAAACATTCCAATTCATTTCAGTTCATTAAGCCAATCAGAAATAATGTTTCCTATATAAGGAACCCAGCAAATTGCATCAAGTCACTGACACACACACACACACACACACACACACACACACACACACACACACACACACACACACACTTGTACGCATAGCGCATAAATCAACAAGAGTAAACACTTGGCCGAGTTCAGATGGATCAGGTAATGAACAACACGCCATCAGGGGAGCCGTCTGCCTCTACAGCAGCAGTTCCATGTTAGTAGCCGAAGCACCGACCCCGGGCGCCCATGGATGGAGGGTAGAATCCCCCACCATCCCCAAGCACTCGCGAGGAGCGCCCAGGCAGCCGCCACCGGCCCAGAGGCAGAGGGTTCCACAGAGGAGACCCTGGAACAAATAAAATAAGTCATATGTAAAATAACAAGAGCTAATATAGATAGTAAAATTAATAAAAGTTGTTTATGGAGATAATAAAACAATCAAATAGAAATGTGTAATAAAACTAAACTGTAAAAAATTAACAGATAAATAAAAACAATCAATGCAGTTTAACAGACTAACTAAATAGTGATCAGTTAAAAGCTAAACTAAAGAGATGGGTCTTGAGCCTGTTCTTAAAAACATGAACATTTTCTGCGGCTCTGAGGTCCTCCAGCAGTCCGTTCCATAGGCGAGGGCCGTGATAGTGAAAGACGGATGGGATGATTTGAGAAAAGGGAACAACTAAAATGGCGGCAACTTGTTAGAAACAGCTTTGGCACGAGCAGATAGAGGTACTTAAGTATTTTATTTAGAAGAAGGATATATTTGTGTCTTCTTCAGCAGTGTATGGCAGACTAGCTCGTTAACTGACATTCATAGAGGTGAGTAAGTCATGTTGTTGTCCAATAGGAAGCAGAAACCATTTGAAAGACAACTGTTGATTCTGTCCCATGACCAAGCTCCGTCTATTGGTTGTGGCCAGAATATATATTCATATGTTGAGGATGGCTTGCCAGGCTAATGAAGTAATGAACATGATTTTCATGTAGTTTCAGAGAAAAAAAATGAAATACATACATTTTGTAGCTTTTATTTTAAACCATTTGCTGCTTTTCCAAATGTCATATTGAGTTTGTACAATATGGTAAAGCCTCTCCCACAACAGTGTCCATAGACCATGCTGGTTGGCCACCTCCTTATCTCAGGAATTCTGGCCAACTGCTTATTCTTTCTTTTTTTTATTGCTTACACATTTTGGAGGTGTGTTTTGAGTGATTATCCTTTTGTAGGATTAAATTAGCACCAATCAAAGACTGCCCACAGGGTATGCATTGGCATTTCAAAATCATGGTGTTCCTTTCACTCACAAATGTTCTGATTTACCAGCCCTAAACCTCCTGCAGACCACCATGACGATCAACACAATTTCTAAAGCTATGGTCCTTTTTAAAGAAAAATATGATGCATTTTTGTTTTTTGTTGACTAAATAAATGTTTGTGAATTGCATGAAAGACATGTCAAAGTGATCCTAAACGTTTGAGTGGATGTGGAACTCTATCTGAGCTGATATATATAATATTTTACTTTTAAAGTATGTAAAAAAAAAAATAGAACTCGCTCATTTTGCTCAATAATGACCAAATATTTGAAAGTATTATATTAACCAAGTTAGCCACTTTTTCTGCCACTTTCAAACAACTTTGATGCTGTCAAATTGAAGATTTTTAACACCTGCTCCCTCGTGGATAGTATTACTTAAAGATATTGGCAAAATTCCAACACTACAAGCATTTCTGTAGTTTGGATCTTAGAACGTTCTTAATTAAGTTTGATATTGGCAGTGATGCACGGGGGACTTGAAAATGCTGTGACAGGTTGACGATTGTGCTTGATGGAAAGATGTGCAATCTCATAGTTTGATAGTAAACATGCTTGTAGTGGAGTTTATCACCCCTCCTATTGATGGCGTGTAAGCGATAAGCAGATGTCAGAGTCCACATGAGATTTTGCGTCATTCTGAAGATGGTTGTGCACCTGAAGGCATATAGCCACCTCCATAGATACAGGTATCTACGGTCTAACACAAACAAACGTGCCAGATTCTCAGGTTGTCTGATGTGCAGTCCGTGGGGGCTCCACTCCTTCACCTGTGGGAGAGGTGAAGCCGCAGGAAGCACAGGAGCGATCGAGGCTGCCGGAGCGCAACGCTGATCAAAGGGAAGCTCAGACTGTGATGTTAAGTCGGATCAAGCTGCTTATCTCCTTCATGCAACCTCTTTACAAATCTAGTTCATCAGTCAACTGCTCGCTCACTCCGTCTGTCTTTCATTTGCTTACCGTAGGATGTTTCACCTGCTCGTTGTGCAGCAACACAAGGAGCTTGATAAGGCAATCAGTGCAAGCAGTTCTTGCAACAAAACAAACAAAAAAGTGCCCGTGTTGATTACAAGTGCCTCTGTTCATCATTCATTGATACAAAGGTGCTTGTTAAAGTCTGAGAATGTCACCCACCTGCAACTCGGGTAACAGTCCTGCCAGTCAGCTGAAGTGATAAGTTGTTGAGAACAGATGTTCTCCTTGCTCTACATGTGAGATGCACATGTCACATTGAATTATTAGGTGTGTTGGGAGTTTGAGAAGGAAAAAAAAGGACTTAGGAATGTCAGTAAACCACAGCTAAAACCTAGAGCAAAGCTCTCAGAGGATGGAAGAGGAAAATAAGGTGAGATTAGGCCACCTAGAATAAAGAAAGAATGATTGTAGCTTTTGCAGAGGGGAGTTTTAGAGAAAGAAAATGAGATGTTTGTGCAGGAGGAGATCAATCAAGTCTGAGGAAAGGTGCAAAGATCGTGGTGGATCTGGAGACAGGGTGACAGATGGAGGGGCAGGAAGGTGTGCTGACAAATGAAGGGAGGACTTCACGCCATCATAATAAGGAATGTAATCTTTTCACCACTTTTTGTGACCGTTTGCCCTCTCCTGTTCTGCGCTAAAGCCCCCGTTTGACAGGTTTTAATCTTCCCACAAACCTCATCAATACTGGCCTGCTCTGGTGGATACCCCCGTCAGCAGACTGCAGTGTGTGCTTCTACATGAGTGTGTGTGCACTCGCCTTTCCTGCAACTCAACACAAGTGAAAGCACTTTAAGGGGTTAGTAGTGTGTGTGGAAGTGTATTATCTATCATACAGCAGTGATTGACAGGAGTTGTTGCTACTTAGGCCTGCGGGGAGGGATTATAAAAGGTAGTTTATTTACAAGGTCATCGTTCTTGACTCCTCTTGCCGTCCCCTTGCAGTTCATGTCACATTTCCAATTGTTAGACATTCACAAAGGCCATAACATTAAAACCACCCTCATAATATGAAGTCCTCATATCACGAAACAATTTGGACTGTTGGCCATCCTTTGGTGTTTCACACCATTTAGATTCCATTGTCAAGTCCTGGGGATTATTTCAGCTCCTTAAGCTTAAGGGAGTTTCACTGAGATTGCAACAGTGTTATTGTGGGTGGTATGTGAGATCCACATAGACACCAGGACCTACGGTCTACCCTCAGAAAGCTGCATTCTAGCAGTAAGTGAATCTTATTCCCTTCACTCATCAATATTTTTGATCTCCCAAAAGACTGGTGTCTTTATAAATAACATGTTTTTAGCATGATACAGTCAAGTTTTCAGAGGAGTGAAGTGAAGATGAGCAAATTGGTTGTATATCTGACCTACTTCAAACAGCTAGCGATTTATTGTTTCAGTTGGGAGAATGACAGTAATTACTTTGTTATCGCCTGTGGATGGAGTACAGATGGAGACATGATATTTCTCAAGTTCGGATTACCCACTATAGCCATTTAGTGTGATGAAGACAAATGGGACATTAGGAAAGACAAACGCTCCCACAAGTGTTTTGGAAACTTTAAGGAAAATTTGAGCAGATGTTGTATGGATATTACTGAGTCTAAGCAACCTGATCTCATAACTGCATCATCAAAATGAGAGCCCGCTTTAAAATTACCTCCCATTTGATTACCACATACTGTACGATAAACAACAACAAAACTGGGTACTTTAGTGTTACTTGGCATTCACAGGGAATTTGTCTTGGAAAGTACAAACTCATAAGTTCAACATATTTACAAAAGATTATTTCTGTTCTGCTTCCTGACTTTCCCGTGAAACTTACTTTAGCTTCTTTTGCAATATAGACACAAAAACAAGCCAACAAATAGGCATCCTGCCCATTCATAAACTATCATCCTAATTGTCCCATTACGATATAAGCTAATCATGGTAAAATAATATGTAAATGGCCTACATTTATATAGCCCTTTTAGAGTCCTGATGGCAATTTAGGGTTAGGGTTAAGGTTAACTCTAACCCAATCGCGTATCTCATCACAGGACCAAAAGGTATGCCAATCATTATCCAGTGCTGTTAATGTTGAGCACCACCCATCGATTGTGTGACAGACTGTTGAAAACATGTTAAATAAACTACTATATTTTTTCGATTTGTTATTGATGTGTTAAAACAATTGACTCACCTACTCTCCCTTTCAGAAATTTTATTGTTGTTTACATATAATCTTAAGGCCAACTTTTCACAAAGACTGCACATTACTTTATATGCTACAGTCACAAAGCTGCATGTCATTTTATACATGGGCTGTTAGAGCACGTCGTCTTCTGCAGTTGGTGGCAAACAGTGGCAGCCCTCTTCTGCCATTTGAGAAATCACTGAGAAAGGTGGAGTGCATCCCAGACTGTGGAACAGAAGTGTTTTTATGACACTTGCCCCTTACCTAAGCATTTTTGCAGACCAATCAAACTCACAACATCATACAAAATTGCTTCCTCACAGCAAGTCAGCAGTGAAGTCAGAACATACTCAGGAATAGCTCAGCATAAACAACTAAAAGTCCTGCCTGTTCACCTGGCCTCCAAATTCCCCAGATACTAGTCTGATGTGGTCTGATGGCACCAGCGAGAAGCAGCAGCAATTCAAAGAGGCCATTAGATCTTGTTCTAACATGGTGCCTGACAACCCATCAAACCTGCTGAGTGTTTTTCTTGCCGTACCCTCCCTGGTGAAAGACTGAGTGGCAAGAAGGGGACTGATTGAAAGTGTTTGGTCAAAATGTTACGACTGATTAGTTGTTTAGAACCCTGCTGTTGGTTAATTTCTTTACCAACATTACAATGCTTTAATAATTACACAATAGTTGTTGCATTAGCTTAATAATACATCAACAACATGAGTACAGAACAAGAGTAGTTGGAATCAACAATGATCCAATTAACATTTGGTTTTAATACTTATACCAGGTTTGTCTCTATTTGGTAGGAATTTAGTCAGTTACCCAGCAGGCTGGAATTTTGGCAGTGCACCACCTTTAATTCATCTTTTAGTAGCCTCCCTGCTATGTGTCTAAAATGTAAATATAGTTTATGTAACAGCCCTTGCAAGGAAGAGACCCCCCCCCCACACACACACACACACAGTACATCCTTCCTCCTCGAAGCAGTTGACGCCATTACAGCGCCGGATGATGTTTAAGTTTCAGTTTCTGTTTCCCCCGAGATGATATATATATATTTTAAACAAGACGGTTGTTATTATTGTCAACTTTTTTACCGGGGTTTACCGCTACACCGGTTACCGTGACAACCCTATGTGTGAGTGATGTTGTAATCAGAACTCTCGTATCCGGAGAAGCAAGTCTGAATGATGTTGTGATGTTTTGCTTTAGCTATGATCGGAGTTTGATCGGAGTTTGATAAACACATGAGACACCATATTTGTCGCTCTACACATACCCTTGAGATGAGACCTCCGTACGGTTCCAGACTGCCTGGTCCTCGGACCCCCTTTGGCACCGGAGCCGGTGAAATAGTGTCAGCAGTACGACAGACTAGTCTTTGGATTGTCTCCAGGTAAAAAGCGACAGTTGGTTTACAGCGTCAGATGGACCCAGAGGGTCAGTGAGTTCAGCTTTTATTCTGAAAGGAACCGTTGCTTGGTTGGTAAAATGCAACAGATTTTATCCAGCTTGTTGGTTCTTTGCTTAAAAAAGGAAATCCGGGTGGCCGGTCCGATACTCCTCTTAGCATGCGATGAACTGTAGAGAACTCAGAGAACTGAACTTAAGATGGCGTGGGAACTGGTTTTATTAATCTGGATGTTTTGATTTCTGGTCGAATCAAAGTTGGCAGATTTATAAACACCACAGAGACTATGCCACGCTTCAGAAAGGAAGGTTCTGATCGGATCAGTGAATGCAATGTGTCATGTGTTTACATTACGTGTAGTCAGAATGTCTAGTGCAGCTAGATTAAGTCATATTACTTATTAAATCATATTAATCATAACATTGTTATTTCACAGATTGGTCAACATTATATTATTGACTAACACTTTGTTTGATTAGCTTTATTAAAAATAGAGTTCTTTGATTTATTAAATGGAATGAGTCCTTTATCTTCATTCTTCTCTTGAGCTGAAAAGAAGGCAGTTTAGAAGCAAATGCATGACCTTGAGGCAGTCTCATGCAGATTAATACTGTGTCAGAGGCATCTGTGGAGAGAGGGTAAATAACCTTCGGTGGAATGGCACCTCCGTCACGTTACAATTTCATTATTTTATAATTATTAAATGTAGCAATAAACACACTTTTATTTAATGATTATCTGGCTTATAAGTTTTAAAAGTTCATATTTAATTTTAAAATCTTCTTTCTTTTGTGACGCAAAGAGACTTAGATAAGAAGGGTGCTCTGTGAGGGACGTTGAGGAAAGAATGTTATTGTTATGATTTCCTTATCTCTGTCGGAGCTGCAGGCTCTGAGTTCCAGCTGGTGGGATGAAGGCAGGCTGATTTAAAGGGAACAGATGCAGACTCGTGTCTCCTTTTTGACTAGATGTGTAATGGTCAAACAGTACCTAAAAACACTCCCAAACTTTTGATGTTTTGGTACGCGTAGCTGCTGTGTTGGACACTGCCATTTCTGTTAGTTGACGCTCAGCAGAGAAGCTATTGCACATGTGCGACTCTCGGCAGAGATTGTAATGAAGTGAGATGCCTCACTCGGTTGGAAAAAACACATCTGGCGACAACGTCGACAATGAAATTCATTGTCGACTATTTCTATTGTCTATTTGTCGACAACGTCGACGAATCTGTAGGGTTAAGAAACCACATATCTAGGAATTAAAGGCTGTTGCTATTAGCTTATGTTTTAATCCCTAAGAGGATCAAACAAATTGATTAATGTATATATATATATATATATATATATATATATAGATATAGATAGAAATTCATACACCAACTTGCCTGGTCTGTTTAATCAAAAGACTATAATATTTATTTAAAGATTTAATTTAATAGCAAAAGTTATTTGTTAATTCAGAAGATCTTAAGGTCTTTGCTTGTTCAGTGATCAATATACACCCACTCTGTGTTTATTTCAAGAAAGAGTCTAGTTTAAGAAGGTTAAGAAATTTATTACTAAACAATTTAAACATGACAATTTAAAAAGATAATTTATAAAAGCTTTGGTATTAAAAAAGCAACCCTGTGTTTGGATGAATCTAAGGTGAAGTGTGTTTTGTTTGCGGGTGAATGCAATATCTCAGAACTAGGGCTGTAGCGAAGCCTCGATGACGTCGACAGCTCGATTCTAAAAATTCGTCAACGTCAGATCCGGCGCACCACGCCCACTTGTTGCATCACCAGGAGTTTGTAAATTGAGGTGGAATCTCCCTGTTTTTCCTCTAGCTCTCCCTCTTCTCCGTCTTCACTAACATCTCCACCAAATACCGAAGACCCGGAACAATGTCCGTTCGCTACTAGATTCCTTTCCTGTTTTGCCCGCCTTCGTCTCCCGGTAACGGACAACATCTTCCAGGGTCAGATGCGCTGCTTCGTCTCTACCGCACATGTAGAAAATCACCGGGAGCGCTTCTCCTTTCATAAATGAGCTTCTTTCAGACATGAGGAGAGCTGTTTTGGTGGTAGCAGTCTCTCCTCCGTGCTGGTCTGTTTGCTGGGTCTTTTTGGTTTATTTAAACTTGGTAACTTGAACTTAACGTTGGTAAAGCTACTGTTAGCCTTTTCACTAACAGCTTCTTGCATTTGGATAAGCTGTTACGTTTTGGTTTAGAGTTCTTCTTTTTTGTGGTGCAGATCTCCCTTTTATTACATTTAGAGTGTTGTGGATTTTCGGTTTAGTTTAAAATATCACCTTGAGTTGGTTTAACTACCCAGTTTAGAGTTTAGACCTTTGTAGATCCTTATTTTGGTCCAGAACCCAGTAATCTTTGCCTTGTGGGACATCCCTACTTATTTGTACTTTTGTTTTAATTCCCCACAGGCAGAATTAGTTTTATTATTCCTAACCTGTGGATGGAAAGATTTATGTTTTTTTGTAGTTGTAAATAAACCTGATCATCATTTTAACTTTTAAATCCCACGTTATTGTCCCTTCCTTTTTGCACACGAGCCAAACTCCCCAGGAATAGTCGTAACACCACTCGCCTCACGCTCATAAGTGACCGAAACAAAGCAGCATGGAGACACTCCGTCTCCAACCACCTCTCAGGCAGCAGCCTGCACTCCCAAGTTCTACACGTCACCAGGACATAACCAACCGCAACACAATAAAAGCAGTGTTATACAAAATGGGAGGCCTGTAGTGTTTATTCTCTTACAGTAACAATTTTTTTATTTTTTTGAGGAATTTATTAGAGATTTTTTGGTTTTTATTAACTGTGCAATAGAAAAATAATCATTAGATTAATTGTCTAAATAGTCATTAGAATAGTCGACTATTCGATAAAATAATCATCAGAATAATTGTTTTAAAAATAATCGTTTACCCCCAGCCCTACTCGGAACATGTATCTTGAAAGAGAGGACGCGTTCTGGGTGAAAAAGGATTTGGTTTGCGAATAAGCTAAGTTGTTCTTATTAAATGAGCATTCAGACGCAAACTGTGTCTACCTCACTGTCAGGCGACCCTCGTCGTGGATCCGGAGGTCAGAGGAGGATGTTGAATAGCCTCAGGGTACTGGGTCCGGTAGGGAAGACCGCTGGTACCGACTTAGATGCCGCAGGCACACAGGTGGAATTGGCTTGCGTCTGCAGATTCTTAAGGAATCTCATAGCATCAGCTTGTTCTGCAGGTGTCGTTTTGTTGTGTCTGAGCAATTCTGCCAGCATGACAGAAATGGCTTTGTTGGTTAAAGAGAGTGTGGGCGGCCGTCCCAACTTCTCTAGAACTCACTCGCAAATGACGAGAGTTCTGTTTTAAAAGATGGCTATTTCCGTATTCCAACAAATCAGGTTTTGACACGTAGAAGGAAGGTTTTAACAAACCCTCAGAAACACGCCTCCCTGAAGATAGAACGTTCTGGTGTTATGGAAAAAGATCATGTGAGTGCAAATTACCTTTAACCTAGTTACTGTGACCTGTGTTTCTGTGTATAAGTGCACATAATTACTTGCCATAGTTAACATTACTGATTATCATAAATAATTTTTCACCAAAGAATAATAATTCATTTCAGTCATTAAACACAGTTATAATGAACCTTTGATGATTAGCAGTAAAAAAGAGTTTATTTAAACGGTTCTTTTAAATCTTGAAATGTCCTCATCTTGCTGTGGATGGAATAGCAGTCAGATAAGCAGACAGCTGCAGATTAAAGGAGTGGTAGTAGACTTTAAGTCTCCTGTGAAGGACTATCGGAGATTGGAGTAGTAGCCAGGGCAAGATGACCCAGGCTGTGGATCTGACCTGTGAGTCTTAAAATCAGGCCATTTCATGACGCTACAAATCGTTGCAGCCCTACTTTGCACCATTGCATATTTACACAAATGTTTAATGTTGTAAAATATCACTTTTATCAAAAGTTGGTGCTTTTTATGTGTCCCCGCCATATCACAGTTAAATTACTGACTCACACGAAGGTGGTTCTGGCATCTGATTGAGTTGCCTCCTGGTCGCCTCTCTCTGGAGGTCGTCTGGGCACATCTCACTGAAATGAGATCCAAGGGCCGACGTGGAACTCATTAGAAGGACGACATACCCTCTCTAACCTGGGGAAGCTCTGGGGTCCCCCTGGAAGGGCTGCAGAATGCCACTAGAGATACCATACCATACCATACCACCTTTATTTATATAGCACTTTAAAAACACAGCCATACGGCCGACCAAAGTGCTGAACAGTCGCACAATAACAGAGATAAAAACATAAAACAGAGCAATAAAATACAGACAACAAATAAGAAATAAGCCAATAAAAAAGTACTGATGAAAACCTTACAATGGATGATAAAATAAGAGTAGTAAAAACCAAAATAACAGCTAACTGTTAAAAGCAAGGGTAAAATAGTGTGTCTTTAGTCTAGACTTAAAAACTGCCAAGGAAGATGACAGTCGAACTGCGGCTGGAAGTTCGTTCCACATTTTCGGACCGGCAACAGAGAAAGCTCTTTTTCCGCATGATTTATAACACACTTTTGGTACCTCGAGGAGCAACAGGCAGGAGCAAGAGACAGGGTATCCGCGGGTCCTTAAAAAGTCTTAAATTAGCTTTTCCTAATTTAAGGCCTTAAAAGTCCTTAAAAATGACAAATAATCCTTAAATCCAGTTTCCAAAGGTCTTAAATGACCAAAGACCCAATAAACAAGATTCTTTTATTTCTATAAAAATTTTGTGAATCTCTAGTTAGTGTTCAGCATTTTTTGTGTATGATGTTGCCGTAAGCGGAACCGTACGCAGTCAGTTGGTTGTGAAAGGGGGCTATTTTTTTTTTTAGATGAGCACATTAGCTGGTTAAGCTATGGGAGCTTGCGCCATGGGGCAGGGCAAGTTCAATGGTAACTGGATGGCTAATCCCACGTTCGCGACGTGGTTAGCACCGGCTCCAGGCAAGAGCTGGAAATTATCGCTTAAATTTAATTTTTAAAATAGCTTAAATTTGGTCAAAGTGGCCTTAAAAAAGGTCTTAAAAAGTCTTAAATTTGGCTCCCTTAAATCTGCAGCTACCCTGAAGAGATGTCTTGGCTTTCCTCCTGGATCTGTTACCGTCACAACCTAGCTTTGGATAAATCAGAAAAAAATTGATACATTTTTTTTCAAATTGCATCACTAGTTTATAAGTCATTCAATGACATGGGGCCAAAATACATGCCAGATCGCCTTGCAGTACATAAATTAAGCAGGGCTCTGAGATCCTTAGGAAGCGGTCAGCTGGTAGAACCTCTGGTCAGAACCAAACAGAGTGAAGCTGCTTTTAGCTACTATTCTGCACACAGATGGTATCAGCTTCCTCGTGACCTCAAATGTGTCCCAACTCTGGTAACTTTTAAATCAAAATTGAAAACTTTCATGTATTCATCAGCCTATGAATGAATGTTTCTTATGCTGCACCTTCTGCACTGTAACTGCTCACTCTTTATCTTTTATCCGATTCTTAAATCTGAATTTAATTAGATCTGAATTTATTTGTGTATTTTAATGATGCTGTCAGGTTGACATTGCTGTTCTTGCGCCTGGAAAGCACATCGAATTGCCTCTCTGTCTGAAATGTGTAACCGGAATACAGCTGCCTTGCCTAAATAAATGAATCATTCCCTAAAACTTTTTCGTTTCAAAAAGTTTCAAAGCAACTGAACTGACTCAATGCCGTGCTACCATAGTAACTCACACACAATAATGCCTACCTCTATAGCAGCAGAGATAAAGGGCGTTGCACTCTGTGATACAAATGATGAACTCTGTTTAAAGTTTCACCACTTTCTTATGGTGAGCTGCTTGATCTAGTGATGCTCCAGTGAACTAAAATGCATACAGACATTGTTAGCATTAAAGTTGCAAACTTTACAGCTTCCCCTTTCACCACCACAGGGCTAATAAGCAGAGAATACATTTCAACAGTATATTTAACTAAAACACCTTTTGTGCAGCTAAACCTGGAGATGCGATATGAGCGGTAGATGCAGTTGAGAAAAAACGGCATATTTGACCCTTTCATCAGATAACGGAGAACAGTTTAAGCCAACAATCCATACATAAGGTTGATTACTTTTCATTTATATGCATTTTTATTTACTGTGGAGACAAGGCTCAAATTCACGTGTTTGATATTCTAGCTTTTAAAGGCCAAGTTCCGAATGCAAAGTGAAAAAAATGATTGATGAATTAATGTCATTGAATGCTCACTGGGAAAGTGGTTGAAGGTGTCCAAATGTCTTTGTGTACTTGCAGAAACTTGTACAAATGATAAGTGATGGAATTACATTCTCCTGCCAGGCATCAACAGGAAAAAAAGTTTATTGTTTTTGAGAAATAGTCATTTTGAAAAAGTTTCTTGCGAAGCCTTTGCTCTTTGTCGGAGATAATGAGTCATTTACATACCTTCCAATCATCCCTTGATGGAAAACATAGACAGCAGGTGGTTGGGGTCATGAATAAAAGCTCTTCCTTGAGCATAAATGACTTATTTACATCTGTTTAAATGCAACTGCATTCTCTGTCTTTGTTCTGTAGGAATACGCACTTCAATCCATTAGAACAACTAAATGAGCACAGATAAGCATGTTTGAAAATGCAATATGGATTTAATTGCCATATTTTTAAGAGTCATGCCAACATACCGTAAATCCTCTAATACAGGCCCGGGCCTGTATTTGACTCAAGCTCATCAAGCTCCAGGCCTTTATTGGAAGGAGGGCCAGTATTAGAGGCAGGCCTCTATTTCTATTTGAGCAAAATGAACTAATGGTTTGCTGGAGTTTTTGACAATTAAAATTGTGCCCACATTTTCAAAGTTAAACACATTTCTTTTAACAACGGTAGTTTCTGCTTCAGCCCTCTCCCCCCTCCCCCTGCGCAGCAGCCGCAAACTCACTGATGTGCCTGCAGCCTCTCGGAGTTCCTGCTGCTCTAAACATTAAAATAATTATTTCATTTTCTGTTCCTCACTTCTGATGACCTTCAGTGGTGTCTGTTTGTTGCAACAGCAGGTACAAAAACTAACTTGTTTTTATTTGACTATTTTTCTGTCCTGTCTGTTTATTATCTTCCTGCATCTCCTCTCAATCCTAAAGAAAAACTGCTGCCTGGGTTCATATATATTCACCTCATGAGTTACCTTTGAACTGCAGTTCTAAAATATCTACCGACCGCAAAAACAGCGGAGCGCTCGCTGTTTGGCGGCCGTATCAGTGATCAGTGCGTTGGAGGACAAGTTGATGCGCGCACCGCCCCGCTCCACAGCATGCAGCGAAATGCATCAGGCGCAAATAAAAGACAGAAAACATTAAAGGAATTGAACCGACATGAACGATCGCGTGTCAGTACCTACGGTCTGGCACAGCGCATTGCTGATCACAGAGAATGTGATCATACGATAATTCAATAGGGAGCGTGGTTTCACAGACGCGGAAGTGAGAGCGTCGGTGAAACGCCGGCTGCTCTAGGAAACCCCCGAGCGTTCGAGCGTCAACGAAGTGACACAGAAATGCCGGGCTTTCCAGAAGTAAGTAAGATAACTTACTATGAGCTGATAGTTCGTTGGATTGATCGGTAGGTTGGAAACTCTGATCATGAATCTGAAGAAACGATGACTGAGCTGTAAAGGCGACTTCCGTTTATAGCCGCGGTTTGTGACGTAGATGCGACGTGGAGGGAATCCCCGCGAGGGGCATGCTGGGAGTCCCTACTTCGCGGATTTTCACCTATCGCGGCCAGGTCTGGAACGCATCTACCGCGATAAACGAGGGATTACTGTAGTTCATACACCCCCTACTGCTGCTCCCCATAGTGTTCTGCAGCATAATCAGCACGTTCTCTTTGAACTTGATAGTGTAATGACCTGGCTGGGGTTGTAAGCCAGGTGCATTCTGGGTATTGTGTTATATGTGTTTCCTATCGTTCTGCTAGTTCCTATGTGCTGATTTGCGTGTTGTGTGAGTGTTATGTAAGCCACAGGGAAGGTGATGTGTGTTCTGTGGAGCGGGTTGAATTAGCATGGTTAACTGACACCGTGACTCTGTGTGGTAGGAGCGTGATAGAGGATCGTGTCTGAAGCGTTATAAAGCTTGAAGAAAAAGCCTAATAAATGTCTGCGTGAACCCCTACTGCCCCCTGCTGGTTGATTTAGGGACTATAACCCTGCCGCTGGGACGCTTGTACTTGCTTGTTACCACATTCCATCCGGCCACAATAAGAGACCGGCCATTATTTACCTCCGCTGACTCTGACACCGGCCAAAATTGGAGACCCGGCCTTTAATTGAATACCGGCCTGTATTAGAGGATTTACGGTAAGTTTATTATCACGACTGCAAAACTAATTTAACTCCCATCTTTGACCTTTTTTTGCAACATTAGTTCTCATTAAAGGTGCAGTGTCTAAGAATAATGCAAGAAGACATCCCGTGGTCAAATTTGGTTACTGCAACCACTCTTTCTCCCATCCGTGAGTTTCCTATTGACTATTAAGGATCAGCACCAGAAGATTCTAGACAGCAAGTAAAGATGAGCCGTACGCAGTAAGTTGATAGGTAGATAAATACATTGTCATCGCTGGTGTTAGCACTCTTTGGTGTTTTACGATAGGAAGCACTTACTACACTTATTACGGTAATATGTCTCTGGCATAGAGGATGTGTGGGTTTTACCATCTGGCTGGCTAGCCTGGCCTGTCAGACTCCTCCTCAGTTTAATTCTGCACAGAGAGAGTCTGGGAACTCTTCTGTTCAAATAACCCCACCCCATGAGAATTCTAACCGAGCCAATCAGCGCTGACAATCGTGCATCACACACCATGACGCCGAGTTTGTCATAAACATGGTGACTGAAGTGGAGTTCGCTGTGGCTCTTTCCTTTGTTCTAAATGACTCAGATGTCTTTAAAACCACAAGTAGAAGCACTAAAAACATTTCTTCTAAGAAAAATAAGATGTTTGCGCCGTTGCCAGATGCTACTTTTATTCTTTTACTACAACTAGAAAACTACAGCGTCTTGCGGCACAGTCGAGATTTTCGTCTTTTTTCTGATTGGTCATTTTTGAGCTGTCTAGTCCCGCCCCTCAAGTGCCTCTCTGCCTGTGAGTTACCAGACTCTTTCTCTGTGCAGAATTAAACAGAGGACGAGCCTGACAGGCCAGGCTACTGGCTGGTAGCTTGCTGTAGTAAAACGCTACCTTAGACTCGTTATTCACTTCACACATACGTACATTTCACTGTAATTTAAAGTTGTTGGTAATTGAAAAAGTAGCTTGAGATAATTTTATAGCTGACTATCTGCTTCCACTGTTAGCACTGTTAGCTCAACGCTAGCCTCTAGCCTTCTTTAACCAATAGTAGAGTAAAACATAAAACAGCTGTGGCTTCTTAGGGGTACAAGCAATAATGTATGGGTCACTCTTGTCACTGGCTTTAGTTCTTTAAACAACTCTGGAGCTTTTTACCAAACATAGTTAGATGATAAATGCCGGCACTGCAGTGTTAGCTTGCGGCAGACATGGCAACCTCACACTTACTGATGGTAAACAGTAGTAATGACCCTCCTTCCTTTATTTTGAAAGGAGATAAACTGAGAACCCAGCAGCCGGCTGAGAATTAATTCTGTTTCAGTGTAACCTTCCTTCCAACATAATTGAGAAATTAGGCTGTTTTGGGATTATTTAACTGTAAAAATCTTACTTTATTCGTACACATTGTACCTTTAACCAACGCACTGTTTGCGGGTATTTTTCTTGTTAATTAAAAAGCCAGCTTGAGTTGACCTAATTCCCATCTCCGGTAGCCATAATAAGTATGGACCACTTTAGTAACACTCTCATCTGAAGTTTGAAAGTAATTAAATTACATATTGCAATCACACGTCTCTGAATAAGTTATGCTCAAAAAGACCAGTTCTGAGAATGGATCCGGCTGACTTAAGCCAGGCGTACAATGAGCGAGTATTTCACTTTTTTACAAGTGGTGCTCGCTGCAGAACCACAAAGGCGGAGCTGCACCAGAAGGTGGAGCTGCACCAGAGTCAGCCCCGCCCATTCCAGAATCAGCCCCGCCCATCCTATCGGAGTCAGTCCAATTCCTTCCAGTTGTCAGACTTTATAGCATTCTGGAACCAAAGAGGGTGTTATAGCTAAAAAATGCAAGATTGAGGAGGGAGTTGAGAAGTTAATTGAACAGTTTTTGTAAAGGTTCCATATAATTAAAAATCTAACTTTTGGAACTTTTAATCATGTTATATTGTCATTTCCTCATAAGAAACACGCCAAAGCCATTTTTGGCCTCATTCATGCATTTTCTTCCCATCTCAGCTTCAATTTGGTCTCCTCCCCCAAAGCGGGTCTGGTCTTGGTTCTCAAATCTGGATATTCTGTGAATTTTCTGACAAATTATTTCTGAAATGACTTCTACTGAGACACCGCCAGAAAAATCATACATCCCATCTACAAAGACACATCAAATAAAATAATAAAATGTAACACCACGTAATTTTATCAGATGTTGTGGTGTAGTGGCGATGGTGTCAGGTTGACATGCAGTTTTGCGCAGGTTCGCCTCCCAGCAGTGGAAATATTCTATAATCTCTTTTCCTCATTTCTAGCTACACTTGCCAGTACTATGTTTACAACAATTTATTGGTATGCCGTTTAACATATAATGACTAATGTGTTTTTTTTATTTATTCATTCGTTTATTTAGCCAGTGTGAGT
Source organism: Nothobranchius furzeri (assembly GCF_043380555.1). Taxonomy (NCBI): domain Eukaryota; kingdom Metazoa; phylum Chordata; class Actinopteri; order Cyprinodontiformes; family Nothobranchiidae; genus Nothobranchius; species Nothobranchius furzeri. The sequence goes on from NC_091747.1 coordinate 55,982,411, forward strand.
CCATCTGTGAGCAGAGTTTCAACTAAAATGCTGTTTAGGAACGACCAAATTCAAAGAACTTGTAGAGACATAAATATTTTGCTGAAAATGAACATTACAACTAAAATATGAACAAATTAAATGTTTCAGCTGGCTGAATAGATTGTTGCCGACCCCACCGAGAATCGAACCAGCATCAGCTGAGGGGAAAGCAAAACGTAAGTCAGACGATCTTGCCACTGGACTACCAGAACCCACAGGGAGGGGTTAGATGCTGTTGTACAGGACTTTTGTTAGAGCGGCTGTGGGCAGATATTCGCTACGAGAAACCTTTTTATTTCGGGATATATTCAGACTTTGTCATGTAGCAAGTTATATTTATCTTGTTTACTTGGAGCACAGAACATAGCATTAACGACTGTAAACTAGTAACAGCCGTAATTCATGTGGGTCAGGTCAGTTTGCGATAAAGTTGAAAACAAAAACGGAAGTCAGTGGGCTAGGCTGAGTTTGCGTGAATGGGCGGGGTTGACTCTGGTGCAGCTCCACCTTATGGTGCAGCTCCGCCTTTGTAGTTCTGCAGCGAGCACCCTCTCCTTTTTTAGCCGATTTTCCACTCGTGCGAGAATCCACAAGATCAGGGCGAGTTTAGCGCTGAGCGTCGTGTAGTGTACGGGGGTTACAAGAGGCGATTAACACCACGTGACCAGCTACCGATCAGCAATCGTGAGCTTGCATGGACTTCTGGAGTGGTTGGTATTTTGCTTGTTCCTCGTGAGGGTTGAAGCGGCGCAGCGAGCAACTGCGACCCAAAAAGTACCAGAACCACTCATGGCGCATGCGCAGTCATGCATCAACACCGCTCGCCCGCTATTTCCCCAATAACACACGTTGTTTGTTTTTATTTATACACATTTTTTTTACTCACAATGACAAGGATTGTCAAGAAAGCGTGTTTGTCGTGTTCATGTCAAATTAAACTTATCACAATACACAGATTTACTTTCTTTATTTTGTTTTCCTCATCCAACCCCCATAAATCCCTGTGTGTCCTCCTGCAGCACTCCCGAAGGACAACAGGCAAAACAAGACAAAAAAGTCTGGCGTGTTGTGTAAAAACTGCTATTTTTAGCATATTTCTTATGTCCGAAGTGTTGCTACCAGACGTACAGTGTGAGCAGTCAGGTCGCGTCCGAGAACTGGGTCGTACAGTGTGAACACATGACTCGTGAAATCTGCCCTGCGAGGAAGTCGTACAGTTTGAGCTGAAGCTGGGTGCTACGAGTGAAAAAGTCGCAGTGTCCGCCCAGCTTAAAAGGGAACAAATGTAAAAGTGTTGCCTGTCTCTTTGGTGAAGGCTTAATATAGTTTTCAACAAGGTGGAGGAGGAAAACATCAGCTGATTCTTTGAAGTTCCCCTCTGTGTGTGCACAACAACAGCCCTGAACAGAAAGGGGCTTTAAAAAATAGGCTTTCTGTTTAATTTGAAAAGGAACTGAAGCCATGGAAGTGCATGCATTTGCAAATATTTTGCATCTAAATTAGTGCATCATGAATACCATTTTAGGAATTGTAAATAACAGCCTCTTTAGACTGTTTTAATCATTTTGCTATATTTGCACTTCAACTAATTTAGACCTTCTTCAAACTTTATATATTTCTGAAAAAGAATTGAGAAAAAGTTGCTTCTAATGAACAGACATTTTTAGATTGCTTTTGGTGGTTTGAATGAGTGCTGTTTAAATTGCATTTTACTTTATTTATTTATTTATTTTATAATTCTATTCAAAAACCCTTAGCGTATTTTTAAAGCAACTTTCCTCCAATCAGGAGGAAGAGCCTAAAGCTTAAATTGGAGTAATGCAGAAAACTTATGTTGCGGTCTTAGTACACTTGTAATGTGTGGACACTGGGCACTCAACATGCTGGAAAAGACAGAGCTGCGTGATACACAGCCTTCAGAACAAACTTCTGTCTCTTTTGGCTTCTCCCTTCAGGCATCACCAAAGTGAATCACCTGTCTCCAATTATTTCCAGTTTGCCACTGACAAGTCCCAGTTCATTGCGGCAACTCAGACAAAAACACGGTGAGCCAGCTGACAATGAATGATACATCAATAAACAAAGAAAAATCACAAACAACTAAAAAGCATCTTTGTTTCACAGTTGCCTGCAGCCCCTGAGCTGACCATGGTAGCTGCAGGTGTTGTGCAGGGAAAAGTGAGTCTGCTGGCCGTGGCGGAAACGCGCATCACTGCACACAGCCACAAATTGATGACATAAACAATCTGAAATATGAGCAACGATGCTCCTTTTACATATATTTATAATATTAACATTGTTTTTTTTTTTCAGTGTACTTCCTAAACATGTGAAAGTGAAACTTAAAGTTGTTTGTTTTGTGTGGGAGCCTTGTTTTCCCCCCTTTTTATGGCTAAGTAGCCCTGTTTGCTCAGCAATTTGGTCAGCTGTAATGCTGTGTTTTAAATGAGCTTTATAAAAAAGAACAGATGGGTGGATCAAAAGACAACTTGGATGTGTTTTTTCTTATTTCATCACGTTGCTGAAGTATCGGATTGGGTCTTGGTATTGGCATATACTCAAAACCAAATGACTCAGACTTGGCTCAGGAGCAAAAAAAAAATCTTTTGAACATACGTAGCTGTTCTTTTATTAACTCATTCACTGCCAGCCGTTTCCTGATCAGAAAAGCCCTTCGCTGCCAGTGTTTTTCAGCGTTTTTTACTGTTTCTTTAAGAGTGACAGAACGTTGCGCACTAGGATGATGTCGACACCAAAACAACCAAAACAAAGAGTAGACTCACCTCTTACGTAAGGAAGAATCCGTGCATTTCGAGCGTTTTCGGTTCTTTCTTAATCCGTTGTCGAATTGTGATCGGCAGAAACTTTTCCTGTTCGCGCCTCACTTTATTTTACAGCAGCGGCCCAAAACGATCTCCTAACACGTGGATTTTCTGCCTCCTGGTCATGTTACGTGTGACGTACGCAGATGAAGATCTGCTATAGAGCTGGGATGTTTGTTCTCACGGTGCGGGGGCTCGTTCCGACGCCCACATAGTAAAAAATTTGGCAGTGAACGGTTGGATTTAAAATGACGACTTGTGTCATCAATGGCAGTGAATAAGTTAAAGGATTCAAACTTTGACATGCTTGAATAGATTGCTGAACAAATGCATCCTTGTCCACACATTTAGGATAAAGCTGATGTTTTATTTAAAACTGAAACTAACCAACCCACGTATTCACACTACCACCTTATACTAACCTTCGTATGACATGAGACAGGTTTCTCGGAGCACCACACGGTAATACTACCAGCTCATATTTTATCCCATGTAGCAAAAGAGGGTTTTCTTTTTATGTTTTTAAGAAAACTAATTAAAAGTAGAGTGTGCAGGCCATTCAAGCTAAAGAGCTGTGTGTGTCTGTCATTTTTCAGCTCTCCTGAGGGCATGTGCTGATGGAGCTGCCAATCACCTTTACAACATCACAGCTGGAGACCGTGACAAGTGAGTTGGCCTTGGGTTAATGTTTGAATTAGTTAACTTGTGTTTTGACTTCAGTACTTAATTTTGTGCAGTTGTGTGGTGGTTAGTGATTAAACAGAGGTGCTGCAGATTGTACCTGAGTAAAACCCTGAACTGCACTATGGATCCAGAATATTTCTCAGGCTCTTTGTGTGTATATGTGTGTGTGTGTGTTCTCCAGGTGAAAAAAACGGTACCCTGTTCATGTGTGAGTGCTGTGTGTGTTTCTAGTAAAGTAACACAGGGGTTTGCAATCTGCGGCAACCTTTCTTGTGGCTAATGGAGGCTGCTGTCAGGACAGAGATGGATCTGGGGATCACTGGGTCCCTGAAGTGTCAAGACTTTCACATTAACGCGCAGCGTGTGAGCATGAGTGTGCCTTTTATTACCAGGGTGTGAATGGGATGTTATGTCTCTCTCTCTCTCTCTCTCTCTCTCTCTCTCTCTCTCTCTCTCTCTCTCTCTCTCTCTCTCTCTCTCTCTCTCTCTCTCTCTCTCTCTCTCTCTCTCTCTCTCTCTCTCTCTCTCTCTCTCTCTCTCTCTCTCTCTCTTTCTCTTTCTCTTTTTCTCTCTCTCTCTCTCTCTCTCTCTCTCTCTTTCTCTCTCTCTTTCTCTCTCTCTCTCTCTCTCTCTCTCTCTCTCTCTCTCTCTCTCTCCTTGTAATTCAGACTGTGTATTACCCATTTAAAGTTGCAGACACCAGAGGTAAGGATGTTTAACCAAAGTGACGTCATTCAGGTCTGGTGATGTTGACACTGCTCAGCATACTTTTTAAATTGGACATTTTTTAACGTTTTTTTTTTTCCTGATCATGAAAATTTCACTGTCCACCTTATTCTGAAAAAATAAAATAACTGAATTACCCATACCACACCACTAGGTGGCAACATCATTCATATCAATTACAACAAAATACAGAGAGAGCCCGTCTTTGGATTGGCTACTCTATTGGACACTCAGTTCCTAGCAATCTCAAAACATAGTCAAAATTGAATGGATGCATGATGATTTATTACACTAAGATCACAAGATTGCGGAAACAAGCAGTGGAAATGAGTTTTCTCTGCAGGGTGGCTGGGCTCTCCCTTAGAGATAGGGTGAGAAGCTCGGCCATCCGGGAGGGGCTTGGAGTAGATCCGCTGCTCCTCCACATTTACAGGAGCCAGTTGAGGATGCCTCCTGGATGCCTCCCTGGTAAAGTTTTTCATGCGCGTCCAACCGGGAGAAGAGCTAAAGGAAGACCCAGGAAATGCTGGAGGGACTATGTCTCTCAGCTGGCCAGGGAATGCTTTGGGATTCCACTGGAGGAGTTGGCCCAAGTGGCTGGGGAGAGGGATGTCTGGGCCTCTCTGCTTAGGCTGCTGCCTCTGCGACCCGACCCTGAATAAGCGGATGAAAATGGATGCATGGATGGATTATACCACTTTAACAAAGGTTTGTTTAGCTTTTTCCTGTAGGTAGCATGAATAACATGCATTGCCTTTTAGCTCACCTTACTTGTGTTTATCTCCAGTCCTGGAGGACTACTATCCTGCATGTTTTAGATATTTCTCTGCTTTGAGTCAATTGGGAGTCTATAGAACTTGAAGATTCTGAAGAGCTCCTTAACTATTGATTCAGATGTGTTGGAATATGTGGATTTGAACAACCTTGAATGAGACGGATCCAGTGTTAAGTGGTTGAAATTTTATCAAGAACGTAATTAATCGAACCCTGTGAACAGGAGCGCAGGTAGGATTTTCAAACTGGGGGGGACAAAGTTCCAATGTACCCTCCCCCAACACATATACACACACACACATACACAAACTATTGCAAGAGCCTTAACTAGAGCTCAGTCAGTTTGTGCAATTTCATCCAATGTTTTACAAAAAAAAACTAACACTTTTATATACGTGTTTGAAGCTATTGTGCAATGGAACGCTGGCAACAAAGCTCTGCCTGATCAACACTTCCCAAGTTAGTCATTTGTTATTCTCCCAATCAATTACTAACCAAAACCTCATGCTTTATGCAAAACATTAAATGATTTTCAGCATACCCATCTTTACAGAAAACATAAAAGCCCTAAAAAACTGCACATAAAATATATTTTAAAAACAATATTCACTTATAGGGTTGGCCATCGTTTGATTTTGAACAATTCCGATTTCCTGTTGCTATCGATTCCCGATTCTGATTCTTTCAAGTCATGACATGTTTTACTCGAGTCAGCTAACCACAGGTCCTACTTGATGAAATAATCTTAACTTCAACATGAATTTTAATTCTATGAACAACAACATCACCTTCATTTAGACAAAAACATGTTTTGGAGAAAAAAAGAAAAAGACTTGCAGCACAACCAGTGTGTTTGTTTCTGACCACAACCAAAGTCGGGAAGAAGCCTCTGGGATGAGAAGCTAAATGTCTCCAACATATCCAGAAACGTCCAGCTGTTTTCAGCTAAAACTCTCAGGATGATCATGTCCAGGATGACTGAGAACTACACCTCCATCCATCACGTCCCAGAGAAGGTTAAACCAACATCAAACCCAACTTTTGGAGCTTGTAAACTCCACACACACTCGTGCAGCACCAGCTGTCTGATGCTGCAGCAGCGTCAATCGTCCCGGATGGATGAGTGAATTTCTTCATCAGAGTCAATATTCTGCTTCATAATCAGAGTCAGTCATTACCAGACAAAGTGGTCAGTCAACAAAGACCAGACGTGCCGGCAATTATACGTTTTATCTAATATTTACGCTCTTCATGTTGCGCACATCTCCTCCTCTCCCCGACTGGGAGCCTCTCGGCAGGAGCCATTTTTCAAACTCTTAAAACTCCCAAACTTTGCTCATCCTGAAGGTTCCACATCTCCACTATCTTCTGGTGTAAAGTAGTAACTTCATGAGGGATCATATTTGTAGATGAGACTTGTTAAAGTCAGCAATGAGGCTTTGGCACTTATAACGAGTAAGTCCCAACACTGACAACAACGTACTGAAACTAGAACCAACATGCATAAACAGACAGATCGGTCCCGCCTACTTACACTGTTGGTCTTTTTTAAATACGCAGTAATCGTTGCTTGCCTTTCTCGCTTCATCCTGCATCCTAGCAGCAACCACTTTGGCGCCTCTGGAGTTGGTGTTTGTTTATGTCATGCTGCATTCATTGCAATTGGAAAAAGGAGCTTCAAGCGCTTAACCTCAGATTTTTTTTTTTTTCGGCTTTAGTGCGGAGGACGGATCAGGGTGGATCTGAATCTGGGGGGGGACAGATCCCCCCGTCCCCCACCCTAACTGCGCGCCTGCCTGTGAAACAGCTGAAAGTTCAAGATGACATGAAGAGACAAAGTTAGAACTTAACTGTATGATTAGAACAACACAATGAAAATTACATGTTGCTGCATGCTGAAATATGAAGGCTATTTTAGTTAGGTGTCATCGCAATTTGTTATAATTGTAGACAATTTCAGCTGATCAATTACATAAACAGTTGGAGGTAGAAAATTATACCTTTTCAAATGATAGCATTTGGTTTTATTTTTAATCACAATAAGAATTGCTTTTTTTAGAAGGTAAAGATAACTGTTTCTATGGGAATTATGAGACTTAATTCTTTCGAAAGTTGCGTTTTAAATAGTAGGATTTTTGTTTTTCTGTCTATCAAATACGCAGTGCAGGTATGAGTTGTGGCCCAGATTGCAGAGGCATTGCTCACAGATCCATGGGTTTCTGTGACGCAGCAGATTCATTCTCTGACTCTCCACTTTGAGCTCTGTCAGCAGCCCGCGTGGTTGAGCTGACAGCCAGGCTTTCCTTTTAGATGGACTAATTCGAACACTAACGGCATCTGTCCAGAAAAGTTAGACATTACACGCTGAGGGCTGGAGGAGACAGGGATAACGGTGAAATGGGAGGACATGTTTGAAGGTAGGGGTCTGTGAATGAATCACCACGTTAAGATGTGTTTAACCCAACAGTTTCATACTAATAGCCTTCAGAGAAGGTAAGTAAAGGAAGTTAAAGTAGGACACAAGTAAACAATCTAAGCTCTCAAAGGCATTAAAACAATACAAAAAAAGCTACTTTTCATGTTTTATATAGTGCCATCAATGCAAAATAGAAGCTAAGAAATCAATGTCCAGGAATGACACTTTAGTTGTTCTCCAGGACACGGTAGCTGCTTGTTGACTGCAGCTTCGTAAAAGAGCATAATCCCTCAATAAGCTTGTATCTCATTAGGCTGCAAATGTTGGCATCAGACTGCTAATTGCATTTGTGATGGAGTTTGTGATAAAGTGTCTCGAAACACTCACTGGTGTTTTTTGAGTTTTGTTCCCAAAAAATTGTAAAACCAATTTTCTCTGCAGATTCATGGAGGTACTGTGGGCATCTAGAAGTCATCTGACCCTTATTAACATCTACTCTGTTTACTTTCTATGAATCAGAACTTACAGAAACAAGAAAATATAATTCAGACATAATTAGTAACATTGTCTCAACTGTTTCAAATATCATATACCCCATGTGACCTGGTCAGTCATAAAAGTTGCCACAAGGCTTACAGTCTTCAATGTGATTCCACCTCAAAAGGCTCATATTTTGTCCCAGTTGTATGTCTCCACCCAGTTGCCAATAGTTCTCACCCAGTGTGATACTTCAATGATAAAAGTCATTCAGATTTGTATACATGTGTTTCTACTAGAGACAATCAAGCATACATAAATGCAATGTCACCAGCAGTTCTAACATGTAGGCTTTTAGAATGTGGGGAGAAGCAGAATTTCCTGAGGAAAGCCAACACAGACACTGTAGGAACTTGCAAATTTCACTCAAAAATGCCCCAGCCAATATTCAAATCAGAATCCTTCTTGCTGTGAAGTGACATTGCAAACCAACCTACCACTGTGCAGTCTGCAGCTCTCAATCAAGGCTTTAGCCTATACACTTCAAAGTTATTAGAGGTACAATATGTGCCCTTGGTTGTCAGGACTAATTCTGTGCTTTTAAAGTGAAACAAAGAACGAAGGAAATTACCCTGAGGACAGATTTTGAGTCTTTCTCTGTGCCTTTATAAAAATTGTATCTTTGGGTATGAAATCATTCATTTTCTGTCTATAGAAAAGAAGCACAGGAACAAGGGAGGAGAAAAGATGAACAGTCTCAGACATGTTTTTAATAATGGGCTGCAATGTGGCACAGTTGTTAGCACTGTTGCCTCGCAGCATGAAGGTTGCAGGTTCGAAACTCGGCTGCAGCCTTTCTGCGTGGAGTTGCGTGTTCTCCCCATACATGCGTGGGTTTCCTCCGGGTACTCCGGTTTCCCCCACTATAGGTTAGAAATTTTAAGTCTCTTTGAATAAAAGCATCTGCTAAATGAATAAACATAAACATAATAACTGCACTGCATTCATTGCCATTAGAGCACTTGCTACTCTTTAAGTAAAAAAAATGTTAGCATTTCTAGGTGCAGCCAAGGTGTTGAAGGGATCTGCTTTGGTGGCCTGAGGATCAGGTCTCTGCTTTTTGCAGATGATGTGATCCTGTTGGCTTCATCAGACAGTGATCTCCAGCTTTCGCTGGAGCGGTTCATAGCCGAGTGTGAAGCGACTTGGACGAGAATCAGCTCCTCTAAATACTAGACCATAGTCTTAAATCGAAAAAAGGTAGATTCCCTTCCCGAGGTCATGGATGAGGTCCTGCCTCAAGTGGAGGATTTTTTGTATCTAAGGGTCTTGTTCACGAGTGAGGGAAAAATGGAGCGTGAGATCGCTAGGCAGATTGGTGCTGCATCTGCAGTGATGCAGACGCTATACCGATCTGTCGTGGTGAAGAGAGAGCTGAGCCGGAAGACAAAGCTCTCGATTTACTGGTTGATCTATGTTCCTACCCTCACCAATGGTTACGAGCTTTGGGTAGTGACCGAAAGAACGAGATTGCGGATACAAGCGACCAAAATGAGTTTTCACTGCAGGGTGGCTGGGCTCTCTCTTGGAGATAAGGTGAGAAGCTTGGTTTTCTGGGAGGGGCTCGGAGTAGACCTGCTGCTTCTCCCCGTCAAGAGGAGCCAGTTGAGGTGGCTCGGGCATCTGGTCAGGATGCCTCCTGGATGCTATTCTGGTGAGGTTTTCCAGGCACGTCCAACTGGGAGGAGACCTAAAGGTAGACCCAGGACACGATGGAGGGACTATGTCTTTCAGCTGGCCAGGAAACTCTTTGGGATTCCTCCGCAAGAGCTGACCCAAGTAGCTGGGGAGAGGGAAATCTGGGCCTCTCGACTTACCCCGGCTTTCCACGGGAGCCGTCAGCAGCACGTTACTGCAGCAGCACGTCATAGCTGCTGATAGGTACCGCTGTGGTCAACAGAACCTTTTCCACAGGAGCCGTCAGCAGCGCGAGTCGGCTGCGTCTCAGGAGCAGCATGTCGCGGCCTTTACGCGCCGGTTCTATTTTCTACGCGCGACGCCTCTGAAACGGGTCAAGTTCGACATTTTTGGGGAAGGAAAGACAGGAAATCGGACGCGGAAATGGAGAGAAGCTACAGAGATTTTCAGAATAAAGAACGTACTGCCTTCCGGTCGCTTTACTTTAAAAAAGGTTACTAACTGTGCGTCCCCGTGAGAAGTTATCACCTAGCTAGCGGTCTCCTTTGTTTTTCAGGTCCGTATTGGCGATTATAAAACGGACAGAACATAAAACACAAACCATGTTGTAGTTTTCTCCTGCTTGTTGTTGTGTTTACTGACGAAGTCACTCGTGTGACTTCGTGCTCTGTCGGTGACAGCTGCTCTCCTGCTGCTTCGCGTCTCGTGGGAAGGGCCAAGCAGCAGCTTACGCGAGCAAGACGTGCTGCTGCAGTAACGTGCTGCTGACGGCTCCCGTGGAAACCCGGGGTTAGGCTGCTGCCCCCGCGATCTGACTTAAGATAAGGGGCTGAAAATGGACGGATGAGTATATTTAACATTTGACGACATGGCAAAACCTTTGTTCTTAGATGAAGATACCAAGCCTGGTTGCTGACTCGTAAACAGGAGAATAAAACTTTGTTAGTGTAACAAATTCACCAAGGAGCCAAAGCTAAAGGTACCAGTGTATATTCAAGCTTTGATTCTGTTAGTAACTGCTCCAGTCCTGTTGGATGCCATTTCCATCATTAGCAGGTACCAAGTTGCCACTGGCATTTTCAGAACTACCTTTGTGGTTCCAAATGTACTGAGCCGAGCAGAAAATGCTACATCAGCGATTGCTGGTCACTGATTGGCAAGGTGATGGGGTCTGCTTCCAGAGTTTTACGCATGCTGTCTTGCTTCCCACAACTTTTTCCAGTCTGGCAAAAAGCCATTAAATGAGCAGAAGTTTTAGCATCACTACAAGTTTCACAATTGTTTTGTTGTGGTTTTGTTTGATGTATGCTCACGGTACAAATCACCTTGCAAATGCGTGTGCCACCCATGCGGTATGAGCAGTGCACCTGCTAGAGCTGTTTCTCAGTTGTAATGGAACACCAACTGAACCATGCAGAGTTGAGTTGAATCAAGGCATGGTACTCTGAGTAGGTACTAATGGAATTGTGGCATTAGTGTCGTATAAGAATTTTCAACCATGCTCCTGTTAGAGAAGGGGTCTTTCTTTATGCTACTCATTCACCATCATTGTTTTCTGTTATCCTTCTGAAACTTCATAATAATAATAATAATAATAATAATAATAATAATAATAATAATGCATTTAATTTATACTTTTGCCTTTCTCATTCAGATCTTAAATAATTTTATTGCATCCAGTGAATGTAAAAATGTCATCACCCTATTATTTATTAAGTAGGTGAGTAATTTTTCTAAAGAGATAGAGGGCTACGGTGGCACAGGAGTTAAGTGCTCGCCCCGTAATCGGAAGGTTGCAGGTTCGAGCCCCGCTCAGTCTGTCACTGTCGTTGTGTCCTTGGGCAAGACACTTAACCCACGTTGCCTGCTGGTGGTGGTCGGAGGGACCGGTGGCGCCAGTGCTCGGCAGACTCGCCTCTGTCAGTGCGCCCCAGGGCAGCTGTGGCTACATTGTAGCTCATCCCCACCAGTGTGTGAATGTGTGTGTGAATGGGTGAATGACTGATTGTGTTGTAAAGCGCCCTGAGGGGTTCCATGACTCTAGAAGGCGCTATATCAAATACAGGCCATTTACCATTTAATGAAGACATACATTATGATATCTGAAGTCTCTACAAATTCCAAAACTTCACAAAATTAGAACTTTGTGTTCCCCTTTGGTTTAGAAATGCATTTTTCCGTTTCATTTTCAGACTCTACATAATGCAGCATGATGGGGGTATATAGCAACCCCCCATCTTTGTCCCCTCCTAACTTCAGTTTGAAATTGTGTTGTTTCCACTGCACTTCAGATACAGAAAGTTAAAATCATATTACTATTGCTTTTGTTTTGACTCTACCTGGAAATCGCATTGCATCCTTGCAACAGGTATGTAATTTTATTAGAAAGCGCTCAGATAAAATTACTTCAACAATGCTTTTCTTATCTTTATTGACTGGCTAGGAATTAGACTTATTCTTGTTGTTCTTTTCTTGTGTCTTTTTCAGAAGTTAGAATTAAAATTCCCTGTTTGCCAATAAATGCACCAGTCACACATAGAAGCTGCAGTTATAACAATAGCTCCCTCCTTTTTTAAATAGCTAATTTAACAATTGTTCCTTATGTCAGTCTCATACAAGTGCAACAAAGGTTTATGGGGCCAGTATGTGTCTAAATAATTACTTGGTTTTTACTGACTAACTGGATGTTGTATTTCTTTAGTGATATTTGGTTAAATGAATAAACTATGCATGGCTGGACTGCAGATTAGAGAAATATAAATATTTAAGAATAAAAATGTCAGTCGAAGCGATTTTGCTAGTTTTCTGAATGCTAGTCAAAGGGCGTTATTTTATGTGGACTAGTATAAACTAAAGAATGTGTATTGTGTAGGTCTTTTTAACCGTGTCAACGTGCTTCAAGAGTTACTGAGTGTAATTTGTGTCTATATACAGCCATTTGAAAAGTGACACACCCCATTAAAGAGGGGGGAGGAGTGGAGTCAGTTATTTTGCCACATTTTGCTTTGCAGGCATGCTCTTATTTTGTCGTGCCTTCCAAATGATGCTCACTTCCACCCCTTCAGAAGACAAAATTCACATGCATCTCCTGGTGGTGTTTTCAGATCAAGAGCAAGTAAAGATGGCAAAATAATGGCAACACGCATTTAAAGCTATGGCAAATCTGCAAATCCCCCCCCCCCCCCTCCATATATATATATATATATAAATAAATAAATATATATATATATATATATATATATATATATATATGCAGGGGCGTAGCACCAAATTCTGGGCCCTGTACCTTCTCAATGTCACTGGGCCTTATTCGGCACATGAACATAAAAGTGGTTTTATTTCTAAAAATAAATATGTAAATAAGGCATAAGTAAAGTTTTATACAACAATCAGTTATATATGGATTTTTACCAGCTATTTCTCATACTTAAAGGGATATTCCACCCATAAGTACAATTGTGTCTGTCATGTTACCCAGAGTTAGATAAGTGATAAAAAGCATTTTGTAACCAGCTCAGTCATTCTACTGATCTACAAAAGGCTTGTTGTTCCCATTCGCTTACATTTTTTAAGCTAAACTAAAGCCAACTGATATATATATATATATATATATATATATATATATATATATATATATATATGGCGTGACATCTGCACAGTCTATGCTGTCTTCCCTTCAACCTTATTTATTTATGCTGTTAAGATGCAAGTTATTTCCTGTTATTAAGAATTGCACCAAGTCATTTCTCTTGTCTGCAGACCACCAAAGGTGGTGTTTTTCCATTTAAAGTGCTAGACTCTTCTGCTTTGAAAATTTCTTCAGCTTTCTTGGAAATGAATGTAAATGATGCCAAACCTTTTTGGAAAAAGTCAGGGTCTTAACTAGTGAAGTACGGGCAAGTGTGTATTTCTTCACGTTTGCCTGTAGGTGTGTATTGTCTTCGGAAAATGAGGATAATGAAAATTTTTGCTCTGCCTCCACAGTCTCTGGTGCTGTCACTAGGACAGAGTGGGTGGACGGCATCCCACTGTTAAAAGAAAGGTGCCACGTAATTTTCTGTCAAAACAGCCTTAATGGTAGACATTAGGGATGTAGGGAGGAGGGGGGTGCTTCAGGCTAAAGCTTTTTGCTTTCACGATGACTCAAGTGACAATGATTCCACTTTACTGACTTTAGAAGAAACGGCGCCGGTTTTTGATCCAGAACAAAGCTGCATCACCCATTTTTGTTTAAGCCGTTTTACTCACTTAACATCAAACTATAGTATATAACACACGTGTGAATATAGATTAGGGGTTGTTCTGATAATATGTTGGGTGTTTTAATTTCATGCTGTTTTTACACCTTTAGATTTTAGATTATAGATGATATTTAGCTGGAAATCTGAACCCTTCATGTCTTTTTCTTATGATTCACCTGCTTTATACAAAAACATGTTTGGGAACCAACCATCACAAATTACCATCTGAAAGTTGGATTTCACCAAGTAGTACAAATGCTGAAGTACTGCTTTGACATGGATAATTTATTATCGCGTTGTTTTCAGTTATGCAATGGTAGTAATCATGAGCAAAGCTGTGCTATGTTAGAAAAGAACACTAATCTAAAATATACATTTTGGAGACAAAACAACCTCGGGTTCAGGAGGAGCAATGTGGTTTTCGTCCTGGCCGTGGAACACTGGACCAGCTCTATCCTGGGTCCTGGAGGGTGCGTGGGAGTTTGCCCAACCAATCTATATGTGTTTTGTTGATTTGGAGAAGGCGTTCGACCGCATCCCTTAGGAGGTCTTTTGGGGGGTACTTCAGGAGTATGGGGTACCAGGCCCTCTGATACGGGCTGTTAGGTCCCTGTATGACCGATGTCAGAGCTTGGCGGCAGGAAGTCGGGCTCGTTTCAGGTGAGAGTTGAACTCCACCAAGGCTGCTCTTTGTCACCGATTCTGTTCATAACCTTTATGGACAGGATTTATATGAGCAGCCAAGGTATTGAGGGGATCCATTTTGGTGGCCTATGGATCAAGTGTGCTTTTGGCAGATAATGCGGTCCTGTTGGCTTAATCAGAATGTGATATCTGGCTCTCACTGGAGCAGTTTGCAGCTGAGTGTGAAGGACCTGGGATGAGAATCAGCTCCTCTAAATCCGAGACCGTGGTCTTGAGTCAGAAAAGGGTAGAATGCCTTCTCCGGGTCAGGCATGAGGTCCTGCCTCAAGTGGAGGAGTTTAAGTATCTCGGGGTCTTGTTCATGAGGGAGGGAATGATGGAGCGCGAGATCACCAGACAGATTGGTGCTGCGTCTGCAGTGATGCAGGTGTTGTACCGATCTGTCGTGGTGAATAGAGAGCTGAGCCAGAAGGCCAGTCGATCTACGTTCCTACCCTCCTCTGGTCACCAGCTTTGGGTAGTGACCGAAAGAATGAGATCACGGATACAAGTGGCTGAAATGAGTTTTCTGTGCAGGGTGGCTGGGCTCTCCCTTAGAGATAGGGTGAGAAGCTTATCCGGGAGGGGCTCGGAGTAGAAGAAGGAAGAAAGAATATTATCTTTTATATAGCGCCTCTCAAGATATAAATCACGAGGCGCTTCACAAACACAAAGAATTCAAAATGCTTTATGAAGGAAACCACGGAGTCCACTTTCAGGCTCAGGGGAAGAGAGTTCTAGAGACTGGGGCCACAGCAGCAAATTATAAGTCAGAACCACTGCTCCTCCACATCTAGAGGAGCCTGTGGTGGCTCGAGCATCTAGTTAAGATGCCTCCTGGACACCTCCCTGGTGAGGTTTTCTGGGCACATCCAACTGGGAGAAGACCTAACCCTCCCACTGTCTTTATGGGTGAATCCGCGAGGAAAGTTGACCATTGAGCAGGGTTGATGGTTTATCCCTTGAGGTTCACGTGGCAGGGGTGAGGTGGTGCTCACTCCTCACACCTGCCACATGGACCCAAGGGATAAACCATCAACCCTGCTCAATGGTCATCTTGCCTCGCGGGGTCACACCCATTAGGACAGTGGGAGGACTAAAGGAAGACCTAGGACACGCTGGAGGGATTAAGTCTCTCGGCTGGCCAGGGAACGCTTTAGGATCCCCCCAGAGGAGCTGGCCCAAGTGGCTGGGAAGAAGGAAGTCCGGGCCTCCCTGCTTAGGCTGCTGTCCCCAGGACCCAACCCTGGAATAAGTGGCCAAAAATGGATGGAAATGGATTATAGAGATACTTTTAAATAATTTAAACATTATATGAAGGAACTCTTAATTCTCATTCAAATCAAGATTTTAATTTCAAGTTTTCACAATTTGACTATTAGGCGACTATTCTTTTGGCCAGGCAGTTTAGTTTGCAGAAGAAAATGCCGTCAACCTCAGTAAATGACTTCTTTTTTTTATAGTATTTAAAAGTAAACTATATCTCAGACAGGCTATTTGGCATGTTTCTGTATTTGTCATTGTACTGATATCTTGTAACTGATCAGCAGACACCTCATGATAACTTTAGTATCTAAAGTCCCTGAGACATCTTAAATGATAGACAACTTGTTTATGTCACAGTGAGCAAGTTTTAATGTTGCGAAGCATTGATAGTAACCTGCACCATTTTTTTTATAAATTCTTACCACAGAAACCTCACATAAAAAGCATGTAAAAAATATCAGTCCAACAATAAACGGAAAGCAAGCTCCGGCATTCAGACTCTAAAAAGAAACGTGATGTTGGTCACAATCACAACCACACTACACAACCTTTTCAGAAATTTTCCAACACATTTTGGTTCACGACAGGCCATGTCAGTAAATTGACCACAAACCTCTAATTCAAGATCACAATCAAGAATTTGTTAGGTTTTAATCCAGGTTGAAAAACCTAAAATTGCAGAGTGAACCAAGCTTAAGAGATTGATTGTTGCACTTAAACTACTCGTTCTATCACGATTAAGGTTCCTGGACTTGCCTCTCTGCTCTTAATCATCCAACCACGCTGCCCTGGGCCTGACTGAGTACGGGGTGACCTAAACACAACCCTTTGAACTGCAAAATAGGAAATAAAAATAATAAAATCAATTATAAAGCTGAACTATTTATATGCTAATCTTTTTATGTTAAAATGTTGTTATACATCAATATAACCATACTAAACAATGGTGAATTGCCTGTATTTATATAGTACTTACAACCTCCCAAGGCACTTTTCAACACAATCAGTTATTCAGCCATTCATACACACATAGACATGCTGGTGGTGATGAGCTACAGTATATCCACAGCTGCCCTGAGGCTGCAGAACACAGGCACCACCAGTCCCTCTGACCACCACCAGCAGGCAGAGGGTGACGTGTCGTGCCTCCAAAAGAAACTCCAAATAACATTCGCACCTGGAATCTAACCCAGGTCTTCTGCATGAGAGTCAGACATCTTACTAGGTGAGCTAAAGTGCCAGTAGCATTCATGGTATCTTATATTGATACCCTTGATGACAGCTGAAATGTCAATCCATAGAACGGTTCGGAGCGAAAATGGCTATTTTGTTGCTAATTTGCAGGAAATATCTAGAAGAAAGTAATACAGAAAGTAGCTAAGGGTCCTCAGAAATGTAGCTAGGTTTGTCACTAGGCGTTAGGAACAGCGACAAAGTCGCTGAGTTGGCACTACCTCACTCTCTGCTGCTAAAACTACGGCTAGCAAATGCTACGGGCTATGCCTGAGTGTGAACATGCATGAAGCAGCCTGCTCGACCCGAGCAGCTCTCTTTTTCTGTGATTTTACAGAAAAACAGGCAATCACAGTAAAAATGCCAGGACTCATTCTACAGGACCAGGGCATTGCAGGAGAATGTATGAAGAAGAAATTTATTATTTCTATTCATGTTTTGACTGTCAAACTTCCTTATAGTCCCTTTAATGTGCTTTTCTCCTTTGGCCAATCACCTCAGCCTACCAATCTTGATTGGAGGCGGGGTCTTAAGGGTATGTATATAGGTGGACAGCTGGGTGTGGTGGAAGTCTGAGAATGTGTGAACTTGACAGACTCAGGAACTGGAAGAGGCATGGAGAAGGTGCCATTTTGAAAACTAAGAGAGAATAAATTGACTTCCTTGACTACTCAACCAAGAAGCATGATGAGTCCTTTTTCCTCACCGCACTTCACAGTGTAACAGAGTTCAATAAATCTGATGGTGGATATTAGATTTTTCTTCAAATAACCCTTCCAGGGCTAACTTGAGCAGTCATTAAATGGCTATGTTTATATGAGTGGAAAACTACTTGCTTTCAATATTGTTCATTTACCACATCCTGTTGAACGCACACCATTGGATGAACACACAAGTTTGCGTTTGCTAACTCTGCGAGTCAGACATATTGTTTTTTCTTCCTTTTCACCTGTTTGGTGGATCATTGAGGCATGTATTTATGCAGCAAAGGTGTTACTCGTGATCAAAGTTTACACCTTTTAATCATTTCAAAATAAAACTACAGTGATAAAACATATGGTTTTGGCAGGAGTGTGGGAAAATATCATAGAAGCATGTAGGCATGGTGGTTAGGAAATAACTTGGTTCATTAGCAACACCTAGTGGTCATGTTAGAAGTGCATTATCACCAAATGCTTGTAGGAAAAACAAAATGCCACTTTTCTAAACAATTGCCCAATTTTTTATATTTAAATGTCTCTTCAATTATTTGAAAAACATTGCCCCTCCCAGTTTTTCCTCCACAGTGTTGTGCAGTTGGTTAATACTACACAGATCCTCCCTGTGTGGTTTTTAACAAACGTGGAATTATCGCAGCAATATGAAAAACATTTATACCTAAAGTAATTTTCTAATGAGAACCGGATTACTGCATCCTATTTATTTGACGGAGTTTGTGGACAGGTTTAATATTGAAGTATTTGAGTACTTTAGTTGGGGTTATCATATTGACTGAGCACCACTGAGCTTCACTCCAATCAGTGGGACCAAGACATTCTAAATAAGTTTGTTCACACAGTTAATAAACACGCACGTGTATTAAGCACGCACACAACGTGGGACCCAGGTGCACAAATGAGAATTCCGTGTGTCGGCTAATCAAACGACTTCATAAGCCAAGAGGTGTGTTGTGTCGTACGCTACAGCAGAGATGCTGTTGTTCATGCCCACAGGTGATGCTTCTGTCTGATCACTCAGCTGTCTGGGATATCACCTTAGGTGCTTCCAAAGGTATTATTTACATTCCACCTTCTGAAATAGAAAAACAAAACCATCCAAGTTCATTGTATCATATTGCCCCGTGCTGTGTAATGAAAGGGGCTATTAGTCTCTTTTCACATGGAACTTTGTTACTCTCCAGATGGAGTTTGTGGATTACAAGGTGATAGAAAATATCTGGTTTTTATAGCCTTGTATTGGAAATTGACATGCTGAGCTGAGTTGATGAACGTGGGGAAATGGGGTTTGCCATTCATCATGAGGACGCTGCACTTCAAATGCTACATCAGGTGTTGTGTTCGCTTTTCGTAAGGTTCCTGTATTAAATGTGTTGCAATTAAGGATAATAAAAACCATAATGATCTTCCCTCTGCTCCTCCCTTGCTGTTTGTTATGTAGTAGCCTTAAGGATAATACAAAAGTTTAATAAAGTCAGTGTATGTGGTTTGACTGTGGGAAGCATCAAGGTTATTGACAGTGTGCTATTGCCTACAAGGATGTAGCTGATTAAATGAAGAATTGGACAGTATAGATCCTCATGAAGGAAACCAGGTGCAAAACAAAGAATGACCCGCACTTGTATAGCGCCTCTCAGAGTAAGGACTCCAAAGCGCTTTACACTACAGTGTATCATTCATCCATTCACACACACATTCACACACTGATGGTGATGAGCTACAATGTAGCCACAGCTGCCCTGGGCCGCACTGACAGAGGCGAGGCTGCCGAGCACAGGCGCCACCGGTCCCTCCGACCACCACCAGCAGGCAAGGTGGGTTAATTGTCTTGCCCAAGGACACAACAGCAGAATTCTCTGTCCGGAGCCGGGATCGGACCTGCAACCTTCCGATTACTGGACAACCCGCTCAACCTGATGAGCTACTGCTGCCCAAGAACTCACCCGTTCTTCTCAAACGTTTTATAATTCATGTATTTACTAGTTGTTTTTGTTTTATAAATAGGTATAAGCAAACAGAATGTAAGTCACAATTCCATCCATCCATTATCGCCCTCTTAAGCCTGATTTATGCTTCTCCGTCTGCGTCAGTGCGGAGACGTGCAATGCCATTATCCGTCCTTGCATAGGGATCCGGCAGGCACGCAAGTACGTACGGAGTCGAGCCCACTTTTTTAAACATCCGTCGAACGAGACGGATTACGCAAGCTTGTGATTGGTCAGGACGCCGCTGTTGTTTACAGCGCCGCCATTGCAAAGAGAGCCGAGGATAGCTAGCGGCAGACACGGAGAAGCTTGAAGAACACCTCGCGAAAAAACTCTAAAAATATGAACGTTTAATTCTCCCGTGACTGGAGGAGTGAAAAGATGCGCAGCAAGCGTTTTATTTGTGGACGGAAATGACAGGAAACATGGGTTTAGAGGTGGGGAGCGCATGAAGCGGTGGGAGAATGAGAGACAAATATGTCCGTGTTAAAAGTCTCTTATATACACAAAAAACACAATATAAACACACTATCTTGGACTGATACATGACAGGATACCACAGAACAGCGCTACGCCCTCTGTTGTCCTGCCGGGCAATTGCTTTGCAACACTCTCCAGGAGACGGAGAAGTAAAAGAGCAAAACGCTTCCGTCAATCCGTGCGTGTCTGTCCCTTGCGGAGCTGATGGAGAAGCATAAACCAGGCATTATACAGGATCAGGTGGGGGGGGGGGTGGGGGGGGGACGGACAGCAGCAGCCTAAGCAGAGAGGCCCAGACTTCCCTCTCCCCAGCCACTTGGGCCCACTCCTCCAGAGGAATCCCAAGGTGTTCCCTGGCCAGCTGAGAGACATGGTCCCTCCACCGTGTCCTGGGCCTTTTCTTTAAGTTTCCTCCTGCTTGGACGCAAAAGCAGATTCTGCAGCACCTGAGGGAAAAACAGAGTAACTCTGAGTTTTCCCTTGCTGTCTGGAGAGCTATTCCTTAAAAAGGCGCAGGAGCTGGTTGAAGATGCGCTGCAGCTGGTGCAGCCTACAAAGTGCCTCTCTCTATGGTGTTGACTGGGGGTGGCTGGCAAAGAGAGTGCAGCAGACCAGAACTGTCCGAGGTGCTGATGAGGTGGACAGGCACTCAGGCAGGAGTTGTTCAACACACTAAAACAGCAAAAAATGCCAGGGTGCGTAACACCAGGATATCCCTCAACCGATACCTGCCCTACACTTAAAAATCCTGAGTTGAATGTAGAAGACGGAAATTAAGCATCTCCATATTTCGCTATTTTTGAAACGTAAAACCACGGTATCAACTTAACAGAGGCTGACCAGGGTCTAAACAGTCCTACTGGCTTCCTCACAGCCATGGTGTTTTTACAAGAACTAAACAGCTACGTTCAGCTTATAATAGATCAGACAAAGGACTATGTACATGGGGCAAGTAAGTAACAATGTTATTTTCTAAACATTTACATTGGACACTGAACAATAAACATTACCATGGACAGTGAGGGCAGACATCAAGTTGTTACGTGTACTGCTTTGTGTAATATGAATGGTATAAACATAGTTTCCTTTAAAATAACTCAACATTTTAGTTAATTTCAAACCTAATTTCCATTGGGCTAATTTTGACCATCTCAGGCCCACTGCTGGTCATTGTGGAGAATAATTCTGTCTTGTACCTTTGGGAGACAAGAAGGAAAGTAGAGTAAGAAAAGGCAGCATCCCCCCCACGTCTTCACTTATTAACTTAGATGGAAGTTAGAAAAGCAATGAAACATGTTAGCAGAGCAGCAACAGGAAAATTTGCAGGACTGTAAAGGTTGGCTCTGGACAGTAAATCAGTACGTTCCTACTTTTCACAGTCGCTCACATGAAATGGTTAAATTTGTTAAACCGCTTTGGTTAGAGGCTGTTTATGTGTGTAAGCTCTAATAATGTTATCTAAAATCTTTCTCGGTTTCATTGGCTCCTTGAGTGGGAGACGAGAGGGATACGAGTAGTAATCAGAGCCACGTCTCTTCAGTTGCTGAAATAATCTTATAAAGGGAACGTGATATTACGGGATTCAAATTCTTTGGTTGGGGTAGGTTTATGGAAGAGAATTTCTGAAAAAAAAAGGTAGAATCCACAGTGTTATTAGTGAAAGAACATAGTTTTAATGTCTCAATGTCGTGGGAGAGGAGGAGGTTGGTTCCATTACAACTGAAAGTAACACTATAGAGCAGGAATAGGAAGTCAGTAGAGGAAGGTGCAAAGGAAACGCCATTAGAAGAATGAGAGTGAGAATAAGTAAAGAGCCAAGCAGGGAGTAGATAGGGAGATAGGAACATGCAGGCAGACTGATAGACACACACACACACACACACACACACACTAACTCATAAAAAGGTCACACAGCCATCCCTGCCACCAGTGCTCAGACAAACTGGTAGTAAAATGCTCTATTTCCCATCCAAATTAAAGTGTCAGTTAATATTAATGTGAAAGTGAGGACTGTCAGGCACACAACAAGCAGCCACACAAACACACACGCAAACAGCTTTTACACCCAAACACACAGACAAATGCAGAATTTAGAATCTCGCCTGTTCAATTACTAGAAGCCGACGATGCCGTCCACAAGTCACAAAGGGTGTGTGTGTGTGTGTGTGTGTGTGTGTGTGTGTGTGTGTGTGTGTGTGTGTGTCACCTATCAAGCCTAGCAACACATTGCCTCCCATCTGTCACATGAAGGTTATTTCTGAATGAAGTTGCGATTGTGGTGCTGAAAATGTGCCAGCACACATGTGAAACTACATATTAGCTTGTACTTGTGTCTATAAGTGTGTGTGTGTGATCCCATTTTGTGTATATGTGTTCATGGAAAATATGCAGCTTTCTTTTGACCATCTCATGTGAAGGTGTTATTTCTTTAACGATGATTGTAGTGTTTGTGCACACGTGTTTGATTGTGTATATCAAGCAGATTAGATGCAAGTGTTGTTGTGTTTGCCTCGGAGTATCTGGATGTTGCAAATGGGAATGCAGAAAAGGATAAAAAGAAACTAATCCCCATGTATCTCTTTCTTCAACCAACTGGAACATAGCTCTCATGGCTTGCTGTTGAGCACACACAAACACACACACACAAACAAATGTACATGAGCACAATACCCAGCCAACCATAAAATCATAATGTCAAACCTATTAATGCCTCTAGATAGCAGCTACTGCTTCCCTGCACGGTCCTACCTTATTTCCTATAAACACACAAACATAAAATAAACAGGGACTTATGTCTCCTTTGACAGCAAGCTCTCTTCAGTAGAAGCACATGATTTTTCAGCTCTTTTTTAAAATAAAATAATTTATATGAATCATTTCCTCATCCTGGAAATTCAGGTTGCTTAAAAATACAACACAGAAAATAATATATGTACAGATTGCATGGAAATAATTTAGATCCCCATCTGCAGAGTCTGATTTATTAAAGTAAAACTATTCATTCTACAGTATTCTGAACTTAGGCAAACAATATGCGAATTTCCATCAGAATTTCAGGGTAATTGTACTAGAACTTCCCAGCATGCACAGGCCAGTTTCAGGAACCAGTGGAGTACCTTAACAGGGATAGTTGCTTAAAATGGTCCGGAGGAGTAGCTTAGTTGAACTTTTGGTTAACTCACGGGTTGTAACTCAGTATGAAATGACATCATCAGACACCGTCCAAAACTATCAGCATTAGTAAAAGTAGAAGAGTTTTTTTTCAGAAGCAACAAGCAAATTAGTACCATTCACACTGATTTAAAATTGTTATTAAACATACAACACAGAAAAACTAAGCGAACATCCCCCCACAATGAGTTTGTTGTCTCACAGAGTGCTGTAAACGTTGCGGCTTCTTCGCCACATTTTACATCACACAGCAGCTCTTCGTCCTCTGAATGGATGAAATTGCTGTACTTTGACAGAATTAGAATTGTATTGTTACTGTGGATGCTTTTGGGTTCTGATCAGTGACATCACTGACTTCTGAAGCAATCGCGAAATGCTAACGTCTTTGCAAAGTTCTTAAATAACTGAATTTGTATGGAAACCCAACAGCTGAGAGGACCGGGCCATCATATCCTCTGGCCAATTTCCTCCTCCAAGAAACGACCCTGAAGTTCCGACGATGAGAACACTCCTACAGTTATACAGTCAGGTCCATAAATATTGGGACATCAACACAATGCTAACATTTTTGGCTTTATACACCATCACAATGGATATCAAATGAAACAAACAAAATGTGCTTTAACTGCAGACTGTCAGCTTTTATTTGAGGGTATTTGCATCCAAATCAGGTGAACGGTGTACGAATTACAACAGTTTGGACATGTGCCTCCCACTTGTTAAGGGACCAAAAGTAATGGGACAGAATAAGAACCATAACACAAGAGAACCAGTTCCCCTGGCAGCCATACACGCCCACGCCATGACACTTCCAGCACCATGCCTCACTGATGAGGTGGTATGCTTAGGATCATGAGCAGTTCCTTTCTGTCTCCATACTCTTCTCTTCCCATCACTCTGGTAAAAGTGGATCTTGGTCTTATCTGTCCATAGGATGTTGTTCCAGAACTGTGAAGGCTTTTTTAGATGCTGTTTGGCAAACTCTAATCTGGCCTTCCTGTTTTGGGGCTCACCAATGGTTTACATCTTGTGGTGAACCCTCTGTGTTCACACTGGTGGACTCTTCTCTTGATTGTTGACTTTGACACAGATACACCTACTGTACCTCCTGGAGAGTGTTCATGATTTGGCCAACTGTTGTGAAGGGTGTTTTCTTCACCAGGGAAAGGATTCTTTGGTCATCCACCACAGTTGTTTTCCGTGGTCTTCCAGGTCTTTTGGTGTTGCTGAGCTCACCGGTGCGTTCCTACTTTTTGAGAATGTTCCAAACTGTTGTTTTGGCCACGCCTAATGTTTTTGCTATCTCTCAGATAGGTTTCTGTTGTTTATTCAGCCTAATGATGACTTGCTTCACTGATAGTGACAACTCTTTGGATCTCATCTTGACAATTGACAGCAAACAGATTCCAAATGCAAATAGCACACTTGACATAAACTCTGGACCTTTTATCTGCTCATTGTAATTGGGATAATGAGGGAATAACACACACCTGGCCATGGAACAGCTGAGAAGCCAATTGTCCCATTACTTTTGGTCCCTTAACAAGTGAGAGGCACATATGCAAACTGTTGTAATTCCTACACCGTTCACCTGATTTGGATGTAAATACCCTCAAATAAAAGCTGACAGTCTGCAGTTAAAGCACATCTTGTTCATTTCATTTGATATCCATTGTGGTGGTGTATAGAGCCAAAAATGTTACCATTGTGTTGATGTCCCAATATTTATGGACCTGATTGTACATGCTTTATCAGACGTTTTCATCAGGAAACATGATATAAAGTTCCACAACAAGCTAGGCCCTCAAACTCCGTCCCGAGTTTGTGGGGTACAACCAAAACAAGCATGTCGTTAATAGAAAAAAATCCATAACTGGTTCATTTTGAGGTCACTGCAGACAAAAAGACAGCAGTGATATCGTAGACAGTCTGGAAGACCCGAGACGGAGTAACCGTGACGAGTTAGTCTCACTCATTTTTGTCAACTCCACCTACTGGTGACTTGTATATTACAGCATGTGAATGCGTTGCGGTAATATCGGGGACACGCACAAACAACGCTTCAAATCAACGTAAGTTACCCGAAGCAGCCATTTTAAAAAGGCGTATGCATCATTAAAAAGTAAGTGTATTCTAGGTCTTTTCACAAGTGTGAGTAAATATTCGATTCACTATGAGGGTCTTGAAACACACAATAGAAATCCTTTGTTGCTTTTTTTTTGGGGGGGGGGGGGGGGGGGTATTTGTTTGATCACTTGCTTCTTGATGATTGGCTGCAAGTTCTCCATGGGACTGAAATCTGAGAAGTTTTCTGGAAATGCACCCAAAATTTAGATGTTTTTGTTCCCCGAGTCTGGAAAAGATTATTCATCACCGACCTGTCCTTGAATGGTTGAGGGACATTGCTCTTAGAGGATGTTTAGGTATTGTGTTTTGAAGCTAGTGTCAGTGAGTCTCATTTCTTGGATGAGACGCAACTCAACACATTCATCTAACGTATTTGCTGTCAAAATCAAATTTTTCAATTGTGGAATGTAGATGTATTATAAGAAAATAATGTATCAAAAATCTGTTAATGTTCATACTGAATGTCTCTGTTGACGTGCTACATTAAACAGTTGGTTTTCTTTCCTATCTGTCTTTCATTTTTGAGCACATTAATGAAAATTTCAATTGCAAAATTGCAATGATTAGATGAATATTTGCTCTGGTAGAAAATACTAATTTGAGGTTAACATTTAATCAACACCAGGTAATTCATGCCGTGCTGTTTGCTAATATGAGAGCGACACCATAAGATGGAAATCTGTTTATTACAATGTTTGTGACTAATGAGCAAATTTGCCCCCCAGCCTGTAATTACTCAACCATGCTGATGTGTTGGGCTCATCAGGCTGTATGTACCTAATTAAAAGAGCATAAATATGAACTTTTGCTTCTGTTTGCTGCCATGTTTGCATTGTTATTCGCTCCTATCAATCTGTGTGTATCTGCCGTCAGTGCCACCAGCGTGACGGGACCAGGCTTGGCGCCACGGAGAATCACCCTGTCAGTTTTCGTGTCTCCACGTCTTCCCCGGCGGCATCTCTCTTCTCTTTTGCTGCACTGATCAAAGCGCTGACACATGCTCCAATGTCGTCTCTCCCCTTCTTTCCTCGATCTCTAACTTACTCCCTCTTTCAATCTTAACCCTCTCCTTCTGTCACTCACCATCACTTACTGTCCTTACATCCAGCTTTCTTCCTGACTACATCAGTGGGGATTTTGATTCCATTACTGCTGAGGTCAAAGCATTCTATACAGACAAGGTGAGTGGGAATAAAAGCTCTCCACATACATTTATACAATTGAAAGCAATATGACTTTAAGCAGGGATAATATAAAGCTCTGAACAAAAGGTCTTTGAAAATTCTCACTGTTTAAATCTAAGACCAATTTCTGAATCTTTAAATGCAAGAAATGTTGTTTAAGGACTTTTGCATATAAGCAGTTTAAGACAACTACACAGTGTGTAGTTGGATAAATGAGGGCACCTCAGTGAATGAACACCTTATTATAATTAAGACCTCATTAAATACACACGCCTGAACTTTGCAGATATATGCTCTCTGTCGCCCTCTCAAGGCTTGCTGCGTAACGTCACTGTTGTGATATCAAATCTTTCTGTCGTGCATTTGTGGCTGTTTTCCAACTCGCATGCACAAACAAACACATTAATCGACATTTCAGCATTGAATAAAGTTTTATCAGGACTGTATAAGAAATGCATGCCCGACCAAACACAATAACCCTGGTGAAATTTATTACTTACCTATCCATTAGCAGCACGGCTAGGTCAGAGTCTGTAGTACATGCCATTCTTTCAAGAAAAGCTCTCCAGTGAGGAAAAGCCGGCCCAATATTATCTCAGGTCTTTGCTCTTGCTCTATCGCGTTCTCTTTTTCTTTTCCTAGATTCCTCTGATTAGGGATTTCTAGCTTTCTTTGGTGAATTTGCCATTGCTCAAGTCTCAGCTCAGGTCTAAATGAAACTGCTGTAAAGCTCCACGGGTTAGGGGTTAGGGTTGGACCACGGGTAAAAAACTGTATAGTACGGTAAACAGACGTGGGACCCCATAACTCGAACACAGCTCCGAAAATAAACATGGTATGGTAAATGGCCTGTATTTGTATAGCGCCTTCTTAGGGTTCTACAACCCCCAAGGCGCTTCACAACAAAATCAGTGATTTACCCATTCAGACGCTGGTGGGGAAGAGCTACAGTGTAGCCACAACTGCCCTGGGGCGCATTGAACGAGGCAAGGCCTGCCGAACACATGGGCCACCCGTCCTTCTGACTACCACAGGCAGGCAAGGCGGGTTAAGTGTCTTGCCCAAGGACACAACAGCCACTTTCTGTGGTCGGAGCCAGGATCGAACCTTCAACCTTCTGATTATTGGACAACCCGCTCTACCTCCTACTGCTGTCCCATAGTAGATGATAGTAGCCAAAACTGAAAAAAATAAAATAAAACGACATTATGTCGTCGTCGTCTTCCTCCGCTTATCCGGGTCGCGGGGTCAGCATCCCAACTAGGGAGCTCCAGACGGTCCTCTCCCAGGCCATCTCCACCAGCTCCTCTGGCAGGACCCCAAGGTGTTCCCGGACCAAATTGGATATGTAACCTCTCCAACGTGTCCTGGGTTGACCCGGGGGCCTCCTGCCGGCAGGACATGCCCGAAACACCTCCCCAGGGAGGCGTCCAGGAGGCATCCTGACCAGATGCCTAAACCACCTCAACTGACTCCTTTCGATCCGGAGGAGCAGCGGTTCTACTCCGAGTCCCTCCCGAATGTCCGAGCTCCTCAACCTATCTCTAAGGCTGAGCCCGGCCACCCTACGGAGGAAACTCATTTCGGCCGCTTGTATCCGCGATCTTGTTCTTTCGGTCATTACCCAAAGCTCGTGACCATAGGTGAGGATTTGGGCATAGATCGACCGGTAAATCAAGAGCCTGGCTTTCTGGCTCAGCTCCCTCTTCACCACGACAGATCGGCTCAGCGTCCGCATCACTGCAGACACCGAACCAATCCGCCGGTCGATCTCCCGATCCCTCCTACCCTCACTCGTGAACAAGACCCCAAGATACTTAAACTCCTCCACTTGAGGTAGGACCTCTCTCCCTACCCGGAGTTGGCAAGCCACCCTTTTCCAGTCAAGAACCATGGTCTCAGATTTGGAGGTGCTGGTTAGGGTTAGGGTTAGGGACCAAACTCACGCTCCTCTGGTAAAGGGACTGAATGGCCCTTAACAGAAAGCCACCAACCCCATACTCCTGGAGCATCCCCCACAGGGTGCCCCTGGGGACACGGTCATAAGCCTTCTCCAAATCCACAAAACACATGTGGATTGGTTGGGCAGACTCCCATGCCCCCTCCATCACCCTTGCAAGGGTATAGAGCTGGTCCACAGTTCCACGGCCAGGACGAAAACCACATTGCTCCTCCTCAATCTGAGATTCAACTATCGATCGAACCCTCCTCTTCAGTACCTATGGAGTAGACCTTTCCAGGGAGGCTGAGGAGTGTGATTCCCCTATAGTTGGAACACACCCTCAGGTCACCCTTTTTAAAGATGGGGACCACCACCCCGGTCTGCCACTCCACAGGAACTGCCCCCGATGACCACGCAATGTTGCAGAGACATGTCAACCACAACAGCCCTACAACATCCATAGCTTTGAGATACCCAGGACGAACCTCATCTGCCCCCGGTGCTCCGCCACTGTGTAGTTGTTTGACTACCTCAGCAACTTCTGCCCCCGAGATCGGACAGTCCATACCCAGGTCTCCCGGCTCTGGTTCCTCCTCGGAATGCGCGTAGGTGGGATTGAGGAGCTCCTCAAAGTATTCCTTCCACCGTCCAACTATTGCCCCAGTTGAGGTCAGCACCTCCCCACCCCCACTGTAAACAGTGTGAGCGAGTTGCTGCCTCCCTCTCCTGAGGCACCGGACAGTTTGCCAGAACCTCTTTGGAGCCGATCGATAGCCTTTCTCCATGACTTCACCAAACTCCTCCCAAGCCCGAGATTTTGCCTTGGCAACTGCCACTGCTACACCCCGCTTGGCTATCTGGTACCTGTCTGCTGCCTCAGGAGACCCACAGACCAGCCACGCCCTGTAGGCCTCCTTCTTCAGCCTGACGGCTCCCCGAACCTCTGGTGTCCACCAGCGGATACGGGGTTTGCCACCACGACTGGCACCGGCCACCTTGTGACCACAGCTAGCAACAGCCGCCTCAACAATTGCAAAATGGAACAAGGCCCACTCGGAGTCAATGTCCCCCACTGCTCTCGGGATGCGGTCAAAGCTCTGCCGGAGGTGGGAGTTGAGGACCGTATTGACAGGTTCTTCTGCCAGGCGTTCCCAGCAGACCCTCACTATGTGTTTGGGTCTGCCAGGTCTATGTGGCATCTTCCCCTGCCATCTGATCCAACTCACCACCAGGTGGTGATCAGTTGACAGCTCCGCTCCTCTCTTCACTCGGGTGTCCAAAACATACGGCCGCAGGTCAGATGATACGACTACAAAGTCTATCATCGACCTGCGACCTAGGCTGCCCTGGTACCAAGTGTACCGATGGGCATCCTTATGTTCGAACATGGTGTTCGTTATGGCCAAACTGCGGCTTGCACAGAAGTCCAATAACGAAGCACCACTCGAGTTCAGATCAGGCGGACCGTTCCTCCCAATCACACCCCTCCAGGTCATGCTGTCATGTCCCACGTGAGCATTGAAGTCCCCCAGCAGGTCAATGAGTCCCCTGATGGAGCACTATCTAGCACTCGTCCCAGGGACTCCAAAAAGGGTGGGTACTCTGAACTGATATTTGGTCAATAAGCACAAACAACAGTCAGGACCCATTCCCCGACCCGAAGGAGCAGGGAAGCTACCCTCTCGTCCCCCGAGGTAAACCCCAACACACAGGCAGAGAGTCTTGGGGCTAACAAAAAGCCAACCCCAGCCCTCCGCCTCTCACCTGGAGCAACTCCAGCAAAGGAGAGTGTCCAACCCCTCTCAAGGACATGGGTTCCAGGGCCAATGCTATGTGCCGAGGTGAGTCCGACTATATCTAGCCGGTACCGCGCTCAACCTCTGCCACAAGCTCCTGCTCCTTCTCCGCCAGCGAGGTGACGTTCCATGTCCCAAAAACCAGTTTCCTTGTCCGGGGATCGGACTGCCAAGGCTCCTGCCTTGGTCTGCCACCCGATCCACACTGCACCGGACCCTTCATGTTCCTCCTGCGGGTGGTGGGTCCACAGTTGGATGAGCCCATGTATCCAGTTCGGGCTGGGCCTGGCCGGGCCCCTGGGGCGAAAGCCCGTTCACCAGGCGCTCGCTCACGGGCCCCAACCCCAGGCCTGGCTCGAGGGTGGGACCCCGGTAACCCTCCGGGCCGGGTACTCCGACTCCTTGATAGTTTATCCATGAAAGATCCTCTGAACCGTTCTTTGTCTCACCCTTCACCTAAGACCAATTTGTCATGGGAGACCCTACCAGGGACACAAAGTGCCCCAGACAACATAGCTCCTAGGATCATTAGGGCACTCAAACTCCTTCACCACGATAAGGTGACGGTTCAAAGACATTATGTTTTGCTTGTTATCGTGTGGACATCTTGCTCCCAGTTGGAAGGGAACTCATGGGTAAAACACTTGTGTTTCGTTACACGTCACTTTTGCTTTCAGTGGAAAGATGGCTTTATTCAGGCACCAACCAACACAAACATTAGTTTGTGGTTACATATTGTGTTTCTACAGGCGAAACGTGAAAAATCTTAATATGGTTCAAAAGTTCATTTGTTTCAGTAATTCACCTTAAAAGGTGAAACATAAATGAGACAGACTCATTGAGTGTCATCCCTGTGATGGTAATCCAAACTGGACTTGAAGAGGTTTCGCTTCTCATTCGAGTCAATTCTGACTGGAATTTGGGACGATCAATCCTATAAACTCTGTCACTTAAAAATCTGAAACTAGCTATGAATACCCCTCCTCCATATCCTCTAGGAGTCATTGGCCTAATTGTTTTCAGGACTTCAATTGTTAGAATTGTGGTTATTGTGAAACCCTAAATTCAATACTATTTCACAAAATCAATAAAACAACCATTGTAAATATAGAAATGACATATCACATCATTAAATACATTTTAAGTGTAGTTTCTAAACTTCTTCGGCTAATCACACATTCCAATTGTCTTACATCATGATGTATAGTAAGAACATCGTAGAAAGTTGCAGCAAGGTGAAGAAATGATTCAGCTGCAGTTAAATGGGCTGCAGAGAGCATAGCAAGGTCTTAATCCAGTGTGAAGACTTCACAGGTAAGGTTCACATGGTTATCTCCAAAATATGGAGCAATCCATAATTTTGTGGAAAAAAAGGAAAAACATTTGTGAATTATAAACATTCAGTTATTGTAGTGGTTTTATTCATGGCCACAAAAGAAAAAAAAATCATATGGGTGTATTAAGGATAAACCACTCAAAGCCATTAAAAGTAAAGAATCCATGAGGTGGTCTCTCAATTGTTTTTATCTGGCAGGAAGTCAATATGCAAGCTTGGTTCAATAAATATTTAATTTGAAATGAATCCGTGAATGTCTCTCTCTCTCTCTCTCTCTCTCTCTCTCTCTCTCTCTCTCTCTCTCTCTCTCTCTCTCTCTCACACACACACACACACACCTCAAAGTAAAATGCAAAACTTCAGATTTTTGCATACATCCACTTTGTCTATTACTGCCACCAGATCCAGAACTTGTGTGCACATTACCACACACACACACATCACAGTCTTGGATGCCTTCTGCTGTGTCACTGTTTTCCTTTCCTCCCATCTCTGTAGCTATCTCTAATACAAGACCTTTTTCACAAATATCACACCGCTTGTTTGGAAGAAGAGAAATCTCTTTTTCCTTGACAGAGAACAGACTGTTATGGTAATGCTTTTGAAGCAGAACAATTTGAAAGTTTGAGACATTCCTTCAGAGATTTGCCTGCAAACGGTGAATAATTCTGCATAAACGGAAAAGAGACGGATCAGAAAAGCATCCACCAGGGAAAGGGAGAGAAAGGGAGAGTGTCAGGAATGGAAAGATGATGGAAGATGGGAGGGAAGTGAAGGGTGGATGGATGTGATCAAACGGAGCGCAGCGAACAAGTTCGTGTGAACTCTCTGTTGCTACGTGTTTGTGTGTCAATGATACGAAGAAGTTTCACGTTTTAAAAGCAAAAGCGATAGAAATAGAGCCGGAGAAAGCTAGAGCATAGTTGTTTACCTAGATGTTGTAGTTTAAGGCCACTGACTGGAACTTCTAAATTATTCAACAACAGAACCTGCGGGAAGCCAGACAGTACTAAAACACTGCTTTATACCTCTCTCCATGTCTCCATCCCCTTCTGTTTTGTTCTGCTATTCCTTATCTCTCCCGGGGTTTTTGCTCCGCTATCTGTGTATTTGTATAAATTTTGAATTGTGTTTTCTTCTTGTTGTGTGTGTTTTAATTTGTTTTCTCGTGTGTGTAGGGTTGCAAGCTGAGAGAAACATCCGACCAGGATCTAACCGACTACACCAAATGCCTTGCAATCATGGTGGAAGAGATAAACAAGCAAGGGTTAAAGGTAAACTGCACACATATTTACACATAATCAAATTCTGTCCTGACAATCGTTGTATAAAATAAACTTTTTGGATAGCAAAGAAATAAAAGTCCCAGGACTCTGCCTATGTTTGGTAAAGTGATTGAGCTATTTGCTCTCTTGCAGCACGAGGTGTGTCACAACACTAATGCTTAAGTAAATCCTCTATTTCTGTCAGGGATGCTGCTGGCATTGACAAAATGACAGTGGTAAGTTAGATGGTCAACATGCCAGATTAGGTGATTATACAGTTATAAATTCTTGGTGTGACTCAGCCAAGTCGATTGGCTTTTATAACCCGTGCAGTGTCACAGATAGAAGTGACTGTGATCAGCCACTGGATCCAAGAAAGTTTAATTAAATGGCCTGTCCTTTTGTTAAGGCACCACTGATCACAAAGGACTTTGGGTCAAATATGTTGGGAGTCTCTGTGGGTCATCATCGTTTTTGTTTCTCCAGAGTCTTTTCAGGTATTAGATTTGCCTTGGTTACAGTACCAACTCCAAAATATGGTTCCCTACCCTGTGTTTTGGGTGAGCAGATCACACGTGGACAGCTCCAAGTGACTCGAATCAACTACTTGTACTTTATTTATGCAGAACAACAAAAGTTGACCAAAGTGCCATCAGGGGTGGACTGGCCTATCTGGCCTTAGCCAAGTGGGCCGCTCATCACATACCCCCCCCCCCCCACCCCCCCACCCCACCCCACCCGCTCTCACGACCTGCAGCATGAGGTGGTTTTCCAGAAACACCAATCAGAGCAGCTCGGCCCGACCACTGTTCCCACGGGCACGGTTCGGTATTTTCCCTCTACTTTCTCCCCTATTTTTAGCTCTGTTGAGGTTCCTGACAAGGCTGAGCCAGGCCGGCAACGTAATTCTGGCCACTGATTGGCTAGGGGGCGGAGTCACTGGTTGCTGCGGAGTTTTTTGCTTTCTGTTTCACTGCCTGCAGACATTTCCTGGTTCAGAGTCTAACAAAAACCCATAAAACTGAAAATGTCCAGCAACACCAATGTTTTCAGTCAAGTTATGTTTCTGTGAAGCATACAAGTTACCTTACACTGTTTACTGACCACCTCATGTTATTTTGTCATGAGTATAGATACTGCCACGCCCCCCATCCTCCCCCCTGCACCTATGAAGGGCGCACCCATTTTTTGTCGTGGAGCTGGCATGGGAACAAAACTACACTCAGATGGGCTGATTCAAACCACACTGTACAGAGCTGTTTCAGGCTGAGTAGCGTTGCTGGAAAACCACCTATAGAGACGAGTCCACGAGCAAAACACACACACACACATGCTCTGAGGGTCGACAGTTCATTAAAATGTCAAGGCTGAATTTTGGTCCCAGTCTACCCCTGGGTACCATCCATCCGTCCGTCCGTCTGACCGAGAGGCCCAGACTTCCCTCTCCCCAGCTACATGGGCCAGCTCTTCTGGGAGAATCTTAAGGCGTTCCCTGGTCAGCTGAGAGACATAGTTCCTCCAGCGTGTCCTGGGTCTTCCCTTGGGTCTCCTCCCAGTTAGATGTGCCTGGAAAACCTGGCCAGGGAGGCATCCAGGAGGCATCCTAACCAGATGCCCAAGACACTTCAACTGACTCCTCTCGACGTGGAGGAGCAGCAAGTCTACTCTAAGCCCCTCCCGGATGACCGAGCTTCTCACTCTATCTCTAAGGAAGAGCCCAGCCACCCTGCAGAGAGAACTCTTTTCGACTGCTTGTATTCGCGATCTCATTCTTTCGGTCACTACCCAAAGCTCGTGACCACAGGTGAGGTCACAGTCCATGAACTTAAAGTTGCGTGCTGTCATTTGGCTTCTACTTTCTTAAGCCATTTTTATAAATGAATTGGCCGCAACGCCGTGGCTGCATCAGGGACCCTTAGGTCTTTTATAAGTGGTCACGATTACGCCACAATACCGCCATTGTGTCCTTTTTATAAAAGATTAGGGGATGGCGGCATAATGGAGGGAACTGGGTGGTCTCTGCGATGCCGCGGACTTCTGTGTATCTTGGACATAACTTGCTTTTTGTTGCGATTGAAGCCGCGATCGTTAACTTTTCTTAACAAGCCAGTCCTAAAGGTGTCTGTCCTCGTCAGTCCCTGTGCAGTCTCTGGTGATCTGAGCTTAACAGAGAGACGCTCAAGGAGCGCTGTGGTGCTCCAGATTGCCGTCTCAGCTGATTTTGTTCAAAAAGCAAAACTTACTGTGTTTACTTTAATTTTAAATATATTTGCTGGCTGGATCTCGGCGTTAACTCCCCACGTCATCATAACACCTCCCGTTTATGAGACAGACCATTACCGCTATATTACTGCCAAGCGAGGTTGAACGAATGCCGCAAAATCCACGCAACGCCATGGCTCGTTTATAAGACACACCATTGCAGTATTATTACGCCGGCATGGTGTGTCTTGTAAAAAGGGCTTTACAGATATGTGAGGTATCAGTCATCATTAGAACATATGGATGGATACTTGGGTAGACTGTTGTTTATTGCTGTGGTTTCTGATCAGCATACCAGTGCCCTAAGCAATGTTAATATTTTCATTGTGTTTTCTGTTAATATTAATGTAGCTCAAGGTAAAGCAAGTTAAACTCTCCTCTTCTGCATCCTCTCAATAGATGCACTGCCCTTTAGTGAGGCATTCAGTCCTCGAGTGTTGAGAGGTCAGAAGTGTCCGGCTGTGTTTTACCACTGGCAAGTCCCTGATGTGAGATGTGGGTGTACGGATATAAAATGCTGTCTTTACTGGATATGTTGACTCAATATATCCTGAAGAAAAATTGTTGAATAACATTAAGTATATTTACACCTACATATAAAATGCAAAGTAGTGATTTATCTGCTTATTAAGTAAATATATTTAGAGAATTTTTGAAGAATATGCAAAAAGACACTCATGCTAAGCCAAGTGTGGCTTTGTGCTCCTGTCTTTCCTTTTACTTCCTTTTCTACTCCTTTTGATGTATTTCATATCTTCTTTCTCTAGTATTAGAATGAGCCGCTCTGAGTGTTCCTCCAATCACCGCAGAGAGCTCCAATCACTTCACATTTCTAAGCTAATGAAAGTTGATGGAGAAGACACTTGGTAACATGCAAACATGCATTTCATCTGATGTTTACACATTTCCACAGTTTGAGTTTTCTTCCTTCAACCTTCCCCTTTAAACCAGACTGATTTTGTATTGTTTTAGAGGATTTAACCATCTCTTTGTAGAAGAGTAAAATAGGAGCCTGACAATATGTTTCTGATGTTCTATAGGTGATGTTTGCAAAGACTTTCACAAATTATCACTCATCCTAAAACTTTGATTCTCTTCTACTTGAATAAAGCTAGATTAAATAAAATCTGAACCACTCCAGTATTTTAATAGAGGGCGTTGTCATAGTCTCTTTCTCCTCACCTTCACAGATTTCTTTTCTCATAGCCGGTTTTAAAAATGAAATACATAAATGAATTAATTACAGGATATTGAAATCCCCAAGAGGATTATAATGGATTAATGCATTTTTTCTTTGGGATATGTGGATGTGCTCATCCTCTGACTATCATGCATGTGTTATAACTGGGCATGTGTGTGTATAAAGTGCAGGCCTATACCATGTGTGTTTAGTGTGACGTTCTGTCTTTGTCCCCTCATTTTTTAAGGTTGCATAAAGAAATATTATAATCTTTGCATCAGTTTCAAGCAGTATTTCTCTAAAAGTTTTTGAAAACCAAGAGAACAACACATTCTCACTCCCAGCGCGTCAAAAACAAACGCTTGGTCAGCCACCCTCCACGTCAGACCCCTGACGCCAAAAGTGCCCTTTTTCGTTACTTATGTGCGAAAAGGGGGTTTTCCCTTATTTGACTGCAGATCCCAATGCAGCGTAACACTGACGCGATGGGATGTCTGCAGCCAGGGCACCAAACAAGCTCATTGTACCTCACCTTAACCTTATCCTCTTATTTAACCTTCCCCTCACCCCTATCCTAACCTTAACCATCTTGCCAGCGAACACGTTAGTGATGTGTCGATCGCTCTAAGAGCCGGCTCTATGAAGTGAACGGCGGGAGCCGCCTCGTGATTGGTCGAGTTTGGCCCGAGCCAACGCGAGGGGGAGGTTTCAACTACCAAGGTGGAGGTTAAAAGTAGAGGGTATGTGTAACCTCCCCCTCGCCAGATGGTATGTTCTAACGTTCCCCTTGGGCGGCAAATACGAAAATTCACAGTCAGACTGACTGTCAGAGTCAGAATGCATGGGAAACAAACGCTTGATCACAGTGAGAGTAACGTTTTAGGTAGCAAGAGGGTTAAGGTTAGGATGAGGGAGAGGGGAAGGTTATAAATAGTGAAACGTGGTTTAGGTGCGGTTAAATGAGCTGGTTCGGTGCCGCATCAGCGGATATCTAATCACGTCAGTTTTACGCTGCATTGGGATCTGCAGTTACAAAAGGGAAAAACCCCTTTTCGCACATAAGTAACGAAAAAGGGTACTTTTGGCGTCTGGGGTCTGACGTGGAGGGTGGCTGACCAAGCGTTTGTTTCCGACGCTTAGGGTGTGAGAATGTGTTGCTGAGAAAGAAAAACTAGTTATGTTGAAGCACTTAGTTAAAATA
This sequence comes from Nothobranchius furzeri, assembly GCF_043380555.1. Lineage (NCBI taxonomy): Eukaryota > Metazoa > Chordata > Actinopteri > Cyprinodontiformes > Nothobranchiidae > Nothobranchius > Nothobranchius furzeri. The sequence goes on from NC_091747.1 coordinate 56,020,098, forward strand.
TTTCTCATTCAGCCAGAAAAATTGTCCTAGTTTTTGGTTTTATCTGTGTAAATTGTTTTTAATTAGCTTCCAACCTAATGAATTTGTTTATATAATGTAAAAAAAATGAAACTCTATATATTTTATTTCTTTGTCTGTTTCTCCTTTTTATCTGTTTATTTTATTGGGAAACATGTTCTCCTATCTTGTTTCCTGAACGTGGCTGAAATAGTGCTTTTTTATTATCTGTTGGGCTGCTATTTTGAAAGTAGATGAGTTTTTAGAACTAGGTTTGAGGATCAAAATGCAACAGTTGCTCAAATATGGACAAAAATCATAATTATTTTAAGCAATACTGCAATAACACTCATTTAATGCTACAGAGTTCACACTGACTTAGGACATTGGTTTTCATCAGTAAATGGTAACGTTGTTGTTTGAAACCTGCACAGTGTAAACTGCAATACCCTTATTTGTGAAACTGATATAGACTACCATAAAAAGGTGTCATACAAAAGTCTGGAGTACATCAAATTTTATTTTTGTGAAGTTGACAAGTAACATATTTTGCAACACGCTCAATAATATCAAAGAAGGAGAAGCAAACAGCTGTCACTTCAACTTTAGAACAAACTACCAGAATCCCATAAAGAAAAACACCATTTGAAGTCATGGACAGCAAAAGACGTTTGGACATTAAAAACAGCGACTGGTGTTTGTCACCATCTCGTTTCCTCTGGCAATGCCGGTTTCTGGTTTACCCCTGAGATGATACCCGACAGGAGGGGGGAGTGTTCTGTGACTGCGTTTGCATTTAAAAGCTAGCTTGTTCTGTAAATTTGCTATTGCAGATTTAAACATAACATATTTTTAGACCAGTCTGTAAACATGTTTATTTCTTCTGGGAAGTTAACATGGGAGTCAATAGAGAGAGCCCCTAGTGCAGGGGTGTCAAACTCAAACTCACAAGGGGCCGAAATGAAACTCTGGGACGGAGTCGAGGGCCAAACTTAATATTTTTGAAAAAGTGACGGCAAATTTGCACATTTTCTTTATCAACATGTATGCAATTTTGAACCTTTAAATTTGGAAACAAACTTATTTCTGCATTAACACTGAATGTGGAATAACCAAATTACACACGAGCAAGTCAGTTTTAAATAAAAGGCATCAGTGGTATTCATTACTTGTGGTATAATCAGCATTTTTAAAATCTATTCAGGATTTATGTTTTTTTGTTTATTCATTTTTCTTATTTTTTATTCTCCTTTTTTTCTCCTGTAATACGTGTCATCGCTGCTGTGACGTCTAGCTTTCCCCACTGAGGAACAATAAAGGGATTTTCTATTCTATTCATCTATCTGAAGCCTTTCCACTTCCTGTTTACTGTAGGTTAAATCTTTTCTCACGGGCCAACAACAAAATAAAAATATAATTTTATCTTAAATGAAAATGCAACATCTCACCTGTTAACTTTCATGTTTTGGAGCAGAAAAAGAGCATCAAACCAACATATTTAAAGCTCAGTTTGCTCCACTGGTTTACTGTGATGCTCACCTGTTCCAGCCAGATACCTGCATCATGGGGTTGATCTGAGCTGAGGAGGAGACTCCTGTTGTTTTGTTCATCTTCATCATAATAATGACAACATTAGATGACAACAGGTGCTCACATAGGTTTGTGCTGATGAACATGTCTGAGCAGCTTAACCACGTTGTTGTGTGTCGGGGAGGAAACACGACAGCAGCCACAGCGCCGTGCTGGTTTGAGTGTGTCGCTGCTCGCTGGAGTTATATCAGCTCTGTCTGGAAGTTAGTTGGAAAACTTTCTCTTTCAGTCGTGAACACATTACTGAGCGGCTAGAATCTCCGTTTCTGGGCTTCAATGTCAGAAAATAGCTGAGTGAACTCGGCGCTGAGTGAGAGGAGTGTAGTTTTTCCGAGACGGCGGAGCTGCAGAGACCGGCAGCAGGCGCTGAAAAAACACAAAGGAGGGGGCTTCGTCGGCTCCGCGCTGACGCCGCAAAGCATCATGGGAGTTGAAGTCTTTGCGGTAAAATCGGCCAGCGGGCCAGTTTTAATATATTTTTGATATTTATCTCGCGGGCCACATAAAAATGCTCCGCGAGCCGCATCTGGCCCGTGGGCCTTGACTGACATGTGTGCCCTAGTGGATGAGGGGGAAACTAGGGGTGGGAATTGATAAGTTGATAATGTCACCACAGGTCAGACCTTTGCCACTGGAGTCTGCTAGTGTGGAGGTGTGTATATAAGGTAAATGACGCTAATTTGATAAACAGCGTTAGTTGAGTAGTTACCTGCAGCAATAACCGGAGAGGACGCGCGAACGTCACCGCTGCTGCTGCGTTGAAAATCACTTGTCCGGAGTGGGTCAGAACACATCAATAACTTTAAGTTATCACATATTTTGTGCCCAAACGCTTTTGCATATCTATAATCAGCGTCCCTTGGTCTTTTACGAAAACACGATTTTAACTGGCTTTATTGCCTTTTAACCCTGGTTTTTAACCGATTTTAACTGATTTTAGCATCACCAACTTTTTAACAACTCGTTTTTATCTACGGCTCCTTTCTTCTCGTCATGACGGCTTCTACCTGCGATTTTGGGTGTGGTGGCTGCCTGAGGCTCACCCAGAAGATCTCGGAGCTGGAGCAGAGGATCTCTACGCTTCACCAGATCCAAGATCATGAGCGCGACATGCAGAACATGCCCCTTGGTTTAGCCTTCAGAGGACTTGTGCATAATTCAGATGGTGAGGCGAGGCAAGGACATGCTCGTGAAGTAGATTATGACAAAATAATTGTATTTTTTTTCTTATTAATCAGTTACAAACTGACATAGAAATTGATTTATTGCACAAACTTATCAAATCTTAGTAGATCTGGAATTAGGATTTTGATTCATGAATGTTACTGTAGGGTTTAGAGAGAGAACACATTGTTGAAGTTGCTTGTGTTAGTCATCTATGCTGCTGCTGCAGTTGGTGAACACTAGAGGAGCAATAAAACATCTGTAAACAGCTGCCACACACCCATTTAACCCTGGCTCAGACAGGCCCAGTTGTGATGGAACGAGACAGGAGCAAATAGTTGTTTGACTGTGTTCAAGCGTGTGAATGTTACAATAGAACTTTTGGATAATGGAACCACATGGTTCTCTTATTTTTGGTTAAACAACAAAATAAATGGCAACGATAGGTTGAAAGAGTACCAGTTTTACATGGATGAGCTTTGATTAGAGAAACGTTGGCCCCACAACATTAAACAAAAGAATAGAACGTGTTTGTTGTATATTAGTTGAATGCAGCAAGGTTTATATTATTCAGTAATCTTTATCGAGCCACAGAGACACATCTCACAGCAAGATTAACATTTCCACTTCCTCTATATCTCTACGTCTGTCACGCCGTCTCTCTCACAGAGGGGAGTTTGTTTACCAAGCGCTGTTGTTTACAGTTTAAGTGATCTCTCATCATGCGTGGGTGTCCGCCAGATGTTGAAATAACCTCAATCTCAGCACTCAGTTTTGTTTTAACTCCATTTCTCAAGGCAGGAAGTTAGTAGCGATGCATTTTGTGTTTAGTTTCTTCTGCTAAAGCACTAGTTTGATCTGAGCTCTTTTAATCAATAAAAGAAATATTAGCTCAGCGTCATCAGATTACTGCAAGATGAAAATGTATTTCTTTGTGGCAAAGTGATAACAAATATCTAGGAATTTGAAATAGTTTAGAGGAAGCATAAAGAAAAACTGTCAGTGTAACAAATGATCGTGGAGTGGTGTGAAAAAATAAGTCCAATTAAAGCTGCAAGCAGCGTCGTTCGGCCCTCGCAGCTCCGCGCCGCTCCGGCCTGGCCGGCAGCCCGGGGCACCAGGGCATGTCTGGCAGAACAGAAACGTCAATCATCCCGTCACCGGAAACAGCAAATGGCCTCCTAGTCCGCACCTCACCCTGACTAAGCATCCCCTCTGAGCTCACCATTAAGTTGAATTGTAAGGTTACGGCGTTACGCCAGAATTCGCCATGGCATCAAAGCCCCTCCCTTTCTGGAAAGCTATCAGATTTGAATGGCCATTACAGCATCATGAAGACAGTGCATGACCTAGGTGTCATGTTGACTAAATTAGAGGGGACAAATATGGGCATTTCAGCATAAAATAATAACTTCCTTTAGTCAGGGGGCGGGGCTTAGATGATGTCAGCTGTCCACATTGTCATTGTTTACAGATATGGTCAATGATCACACAGACAAAGTTCGAAAAAGATCTGATCATGCACATGGGAGTTATTAAGTCAAGTAATGGCGAAAGGTCAAAGTTTGAGGCTTAGCCACGCCTACACCTTTCAACTTTTGAAAAATCCGACGGTTGACTTTTTTCCCCTATGCCTTAAGAGTATATAGCAGAAGTTTGAAGGCGATTGGTGAAAAGGGCGAAGGAGCATCACTCTCCAAACAACGTGTGCGAAAACCACTAAATCGCGTACTTGGACCAAAATGGCCGACTTCCTGTGCAATTTTGTGCTTGGCTCCAAGAGACTTTTTTGTAGGTCCTGGGACACCACATTAGTGTACCAAATTTCGTAATCCTCAGTGAAAGCATGGCTTGGGGCTAATAGTTTAAATGGTCCTAGGGGGCGCTATTTCAGAAATTAGGCCACGCCCACATATTTCAGGTGTCTATGTCTCTTTGGGGTCAGACTAGGATCACTCACCAGAAGTTTCGTAACAATATCACGATAAATGAAGAAATGAGAGGCAAACGTATTTCCATGGCGTGATGGCGATTTTCGACATGCTCCCAAAGCCCCGCCTTTTTTTGAAACCTTCCAGTACTGGATACCAAGTGACCTCAAGTTGTCTACTGCTATTTGCCAGAGACTCCTGCCGATTGGGTAAAAGGAGTCCAGTAGGGAGCTGTGAAAAAAAGAGTGGCGCGGCGACAGGTCAAAGTTTGAGGCTTAGCCACGCCCACACCTTTCAACTTTTGAAAAATCCGACGGTTGAATTTTTTCCCCTATGCCTTAAGAGTATATAGCAGAAGTTTGAAGGCGATTGGTGAAAAGGGCGACGGAGCATCACTCTCCAAACAACGTGTGCGAAAACCACTAAATCGCGTACTTGGACCAAAATGGCCGACTTCCTGTGCAATTTTGTGATTGGCTCCAAGAGACTTTTTTGTAGGTCCTGGGACACCACATTAGTGTACCAAATTTCGTAATCCTCAGTCAAAGCATGGCTTGGGGCTATTAGTTTAAATGGTCCTAGGGGGCGCTATTTCAGAAATTAGGCCACGCCCACATATTTCAGCTGTCTATGTCTCTTTGTGGTCAGACTAGGATCACTCACCAGAAGTTTCGTAATGATATCACGATAAATGAAGAAATGAGAGGCAAACGTATTTCCATGGCGTGATGGCGATTTTCGCCATGCTCCCAAAGCCCTGCCTTTTTTTGAAACCTTCCAGTACTGGATACCAAGTGACCTCAAGTTGTCTACTGCTATTTGCCAGAGACTCCTGCTGATTGGGTAAAAGGAGTACAGTAGGGAGCTGTGAAAAAAAGAGTGGTGCGGCGACAGGTCAAAGTTTGAGGCTTAGCCACGCCCACACCTTTCAACTTTTGAAAAATCCGACGGTTGAATTTTTTCCTCTATGTCTTAAGAGCAGATGGCAGAAGTTTGAAGCAGATTGGTGAAAATGGCGACGGAGCATCACTCTCCAAACAACGTGTGCGAAAACCACTAAATTGCGTACTTGGACCAAAATGGCCGACTTCCTGTGCAACTTTGCACTTGGCTCCAAGAGACTTTTTTGTAGGTCCTGAGACCCCACATTAGTGTACCAAATTTCGTAATCCTCAGTCAAAGCATGGCTTGGGGCTGACAGTTTTAATGGCTCTAGGGGGCGCTATTTAAGAATATAGGCCACACCCACAAACTTCAGCTGTCTATTTCTCTTGGAGCTCAGACTAGGATCACTCACCAGAAGTTTCGTAGCAATATCACGATAACTGAAGAAATGAGAGACAAACGTATTTCCATGGCGTGATGGCGATTTTCGCCATGGTCCCAAAGCCCCGCCTTTTTTCAAAACCTGCCAGTACTGGAGACCTAGTAACCTCAACTTGTCTACTGCTGTTTGCCACAGAATCCTGGTGATTGGGTAAAAGGAGTCCAGTAGGGAGCTGTGAAAAAAAGAGTGGCGTGGCGACAGGTCAAAGTTTGAGGCTTAGCCACGCCCACACCTTTCAACTTTTGAAAAATCCGACGGTTGAATTTTTTCCCCTATGTCTTAAGGGTATATAGCAGAAGTTTGAAGGAGATTGGTGAAAAGGGCGACGGAGCATCACTCTCCAAACAACGTGTGCGAAAACCACTAAATCGCGTACTTGATCCAAAATGGCCGACTTCCTGTGCGACTTTGAGCTTGACTCCAAGAGACTTTTTTGTAGGTCCTGAGACACCACATTAGTGTACCAAATTTCGTAATCCTCAGTCAAAGCATGGCTTGGGGCTAATAGTTTAAATGGTCCTAGGGGGCGCTATTTCAAAACATAGGCCACGCCCACAAAATTCAGATGTCTATGTCTCTTGAGAGTCAGACTAGGATCACTCCCCATAAGTTTCGTAGCAATATCACGATAACTGAAGAAATGAGAGGCAAACGTATTTCCATGGCGTGATGGCGAATTTCGCCATGCTCCCAAAGCCCCGCCTTTTTCTGAAACCTGCCAGTGCTGGATACCAAGTGACCTCAAGTTGTCTACTGCTATTTGCCAGAGATTCCTGCTGATTGGGTAAAAGGAGTCCAGTAGGGAGCTGTGAAAAAAAGAGTGGCGTGGCGACAGGTCAAAGTTTGAGGCTTAGCCACGCCCACACCTTTCAACTTTTGAAAAATCCGACGGTTGAATTTTTTCCCCTATGACTTAAGAGTATATGGCAGAAGTTTGAAGGCGATTGGTGAAAAGGGCGACGGAGCATCACTCTCCAAACAACGTGTGCGAAAACCACTAAATCGTGTACTTGGACCAAAATGGCCGACATCCTGTGCGACTTTGCACTTGGCTCCAAGAGACTTTTTTGTAGGGCCTGAGACACCACATTAGTGTACCAAATTTCGTAATCCTCAGTCAAAGCATGGTTTGGGGCTGACAGTTTTAATGGTCCTAGGGGGCGCTATTTCAGAAAATAGGCCACGCCCACCGGATGTTCACATCAGATCTTTTGGGGGGCTGGACTAGGATCACTCACAAGAAGTTTCATGACGATATCTTTAGAAATGACGAAATGGGAGGCAAACGTAAGGCCACAGCGGTACGCCTGACTTCGCCGCGCCGCCACAGCCCCGCCCTCTGCCGAAAACTCCCATAAAGTGACGCCAAGCAACCTCCACTTGTCTTGAGTTACCAGCTACAAATATTTGGTGATTAAGTGAAATGGGGCAATTTGGGACCTTTCACAGTAAAACTTGACCTTTTTGGTCCTGAGGGGGCGGGGCTTGTGTGATGTCATCATCCGACCATTTATTTTACTTTGTGGGTGGATGACGAATGACCACAGAAAGTTTGGTAACTCTATTCCATTCAGTTATGAAGTTATAGCAATTTAAAAAAAATTGGCGAGTAGTCAAACTTTGAGGCCTGGCCCCGCCCCTTCAACATATACGAAAACTCAGAATCCTTGTCTCATTTTTTTCGCCCATCTCTTCTGAGCAATTTTACACCACTTTTGAGACGATTGTGCGAAAAGTGATCGAGCAATCCAGTCAGAAACGGACCCTAAAAACGGCCAAAACTGCAAAAAATCGCCATTTCAACCCAAAATGGCCGACTTCCTGTTTGATATTGACCATGCTTGCAAGAGACTTTTCTGTGCGGACTGTTGAGTACTACAAGTGTACCAAATTTCATAACTGTACGATAAACTAAGCTTTATGGGGAGGGTTTTTTTTCACTTTCTAGGGGGCGCTGTTCAGTCATTTCCTGTGCGATTTTTTTGGGACCTTTAAAATATCAAATTTTTCACCAGGCCTGACATGTTTGCAAAATATTGTGAGTTTTGGGGAATGATAAGGTCCCCAAAAGGCCATTCAAAGCGGGCTAAGAATAATAAATAAAAAAGAATAAACAGAGCAAAAACAAGAGGCCTTCGCAGCGCTTTCGCTGCTCGGGCCTAAATATGTCTCCGGGGGAAATGTCGGCTTTTTGAAATCGTTTTTATAACAATGATTCACATAAAAAAGTGACTTTTTTAGATGTCTTCAAAGTTCAACACAAACAGATTAGACAGTTGCACAAAAGCATCTGTTGCACTTTCAGATCTATAAGATTAGAGCTCAACGTTAGTAGCCAATAATTACAATCCGTCTCATTTAAACTTCTGACATCTTCAATCCCAAATTATCTTTGGTGTTAGAATGCTCGGTGTCATCATGCCAAGATCTAACGAGCTCTCCAAGGCCCTCAAAAAAGTGTTGTGAAACTGAGTTTGGCAAAGAGCACAAAAAGATCAGAAGCAGACAGTGTGATGGAAAAAGGAGATTCCAAGAGCCTTTAACTTTCATCACACATCTGTAGGTACTGCTCGCATATTTTGGTGTCAGATCGCACGTATTTACTGGAGTTCACAAATGTAATATGAATGGAAAACATGTGAGTTAAAAGGCTTTACTTTTCAAGAATGATTAGAGCAAAATAGCAGGTGAGTCAAAGACCTGGTCTTTTGAAATGATGGGATCCAGAGAGACAAATGAAAGAGGTTTGAAGGGAACGTGTTTGATGCTGACCAAAAAGAAGTTGAGGTAATTTATTTTTTATTCTCTTTTTCCTCTCCAGTCCTTCTGGGGCTGCCCGGTTGATTAAAGCATGAGTTCTGCATCGTGTCAAAGGGTGCTTAATGATAATAGCAGGTCGTCTGTTTTAAAGTTCGGTTTTAAAAGGAAGAGAATGTTTGAATTGGAAATTATTCAGGATGATAAAGTTGATGGTTATCAAATGGAAATGTTTCACATTTGAATTTTACAGGTGTGGTTGACTGAAAACCCATTTCCTAAATGTTTTTTCTGATTATAATTGGTCCCTCTGAGTTTTTCATACAGGCTGAACATGAAAACAGTCTCCTGACCGAGAATAGATGGTAAAACTCAAGGTTTTGACAATCCTCACCGATCTATGTCACACTGTCACTTAACATTCATGGACTCAACCATCTTGTCTGGTAATCAACAGCAGTCGTCTCGGCTAGTTTAAGCTACTCATTAACACTAACAACTACGCCTCACAGCAGAAGTGTGCTATTTGTGGAGATAAAATACCCACATCGTAAGTCAGTGGTAGAGTCGCGTTGCTGTTATCTAATATTTGGCGAGATGTTCAAATATCAGGAAATAAGACTCCAAAACCTGCCATTTGAGGCTCAGCTCTGGTGTCGCAGAATTGGCCCTGCTGAGCCAGGGGTTTGTGGGCTTTTCTGTTCCCTGAGTACTGCCTGCAATGCATTCATTACTACTAGCGACCACTGAAAATGTCTTGATTAGACAGGTAATCCACACCTAAACAGTCAATTCAATTCAAATTCAAAGATACTTTATTAATACCAGAGGGAAATTAGTTTCAGTACACACAATTCTGAGATCAGACATACATAGGCAAAGACAAAGACGCATGACAAGAATTGGTGACTGTGGTCATTCACAACCCGAGTCGCGCTACCTTAATAGAGATCGGAGGGGTTACATGAGGATTGGGTCAGGTGGAGGAAAAAAAGGCACTTCAGACTTACCCTCCACAGGGAGGGCAGCTTTGCTATGCAAAAAACACCTCAGACAGAAATGCAACGGACTTCAGACATAACACAACATAAGTGTCCACTAGGTGGGGTGGTAGGGTTTGGGACTCTCCAAACGTCAGTGATGCAGCCATGGCGACCGGGGGGGGGGGGGGGGGGGGGTATTCGTCTCAGCCTCACAGACTCAGGGGCACCAGATTCGGATAAGAAATTGTTTTAGGGCCAGACAGAGATAATTTCCTCTCTGTCTTAAAGTTCCGCTGGTCCTCAACCCCTCTGAATCAAAATAATGGTGTAAATTAATCTATCCCAATCCGTGCTGATTCATCCACTCGCTCCTTGATTGCATCCATCTTTTGTGCCAATGCATGAATCTCAGCCAGAGTTCCAAGCTTACGACTCATCTCGACAATTATACAAGTCTGTGCATTCACAGCGCAGTATAATCCATCCCTGAGCTCCAGTAAAGAGCCAGTATTCCTCGACAGCTCGTTAATTGTCCGGTAAGCCAGGTAACCTCCCAGGCCAAAAAGCAGGAAACCTGACACCAACACCACGAATATCCAGACGTCTTCAGAATCCTCTACAGACAGTTGAGATAAGCTAATCAGGTTCCACTGTTTCCAGGAGTCCATGATATGCCCAACTGGATCTGTCCCAGAGAGACACCCGGGAGCCCCTTCTCCCGTTCTCATCGTTGAAAAAAAATGTTCAATCGCGTTGAGTGACCAACTGACCAGGTCCATTTTAATAATTTCCAGTTTCTAGTTTTCCAGAAAAAATGCAGAAGCGCCGTACACCCAGAGACAGACAAAGAACCTTGGGATAAGACAGGGAGGAGAGGAGGGAAAAAAACGTCTGTACTCTCCAAGAGCCGGAAGCTTGCAAGAAAACTATTTTTGTTTAGATTGACCTTTATTTGTAAGTACTGTTTAAAAACTAATATCTTGTTGGTATTTGATGTAGAAATTAACCAGTTTCTGAGCAATGTGTTTATTCTTCTTGTCTATAAATACATACACTTCTAAACGCCGGTTTGGCCAAAGCTTGAGCAAGAGTGCTGAACATTTCAAAAGGTAACGAAAAGAACAACACTGACATTTGTGTGATTGATGGAAGTCGGTTCATTTTGTGTGCTAGTGTGACTGGCAGTCGTCAGCCTGTGACAGCTCTTTTGCCCCGTAGACTCTGTTGGGTTTTATGGCTGTCAGCACTGGTGCTGATGGCTTGGGGACTTAGTACAAGAATATAACTGCTGAGAACTGTGAATATTGTTCCAAAGCTTAACTGAACCTTATTTAATCTGTGACGCTGCAGGAAACAGCTTTAAGTTTCCACATAACTCAATTTGTTTGCATTTAATATCTTCAGGATTGTTTGACCCACATCAGATTATCTGTTTCTTGCTTGATTTTTGTAATAGTTTCTCTGACCTTTGGTTAGAGCAAAATATGTCTTTGACGGTACACATCCAAAGAAGACTATCTAATATTAAAGATCAACCCCAATCACCATATCTGAGTCACAGTAACTTCTTGTGTTTTTGCTGGTTTGTGGACATTGGTTAATTTTCAAGATTTATGAGAAATTTTCAATTCATCTTCAGCTGAGCTTTAAAGAAATGCTAAAAATGTTGCTCTGGAAACATTAAGGTAAAATGTAATAACGGTCAGAAATTTGTAGATTGTTATTTTGGAATTTAGGGTAAAATAAAAAAACTCATACCTGTCTTTTTCTGCTATTCCGACTCCCAGAAACGGCATCCCCAGTCACCTCCACAAGCTCTTCTGCTAGGGTCTCAGTTAGGGGTAGATGTGTTGGGTGACATCTTTTAAAAATATCGGCATTGGCCGATATGACCTCAGTAAAGCCAATTTAAAATCAGGCAAATCCGGAGCAGCCCGGTGCTGCTGCAGAATTTAGTTAAAATATATTTTACATTCCTGAATAACATCTGCAAAAGAAATGTTCTAAAAACAAATTTTACCAAAATTTCTTCTTTTTTTCTTTTGTTTGCCCAAAATTAAAATAAAAGTGTTTAAATTCAGTGTTCAAGAGCTGCTTCAGCTTCAAACATTTTGTGCATCAGTGGATGTTATTAGTGACTTTTTATCATGCAAATAAGGTAGAACTCATCTAGTTTTCGGCCATGAAAATCGGCCCAAAATATCGGCAGCACATCCATCAACTGACCTTGACCTTTACGTATAAGCATTGGTATCGGAAATAGGAAAACACAATATCAGTTGACCTCTAATCCCAGGGTGCTCTCAGGCATAACCCCTCCAGTGTGTCCTGGATCTGCCCCAGGATCTCCTTCCTGGAAACAAAATTATATAATGCAGTATCATAAGACTTAAAGCAATCAGTGCTCAGAATTGGTGTTAACTATGACTCAGCTACGACCACGTAAGACTTGGTTAAAGCCATTTTTTGTTGAATCTGGATCCACTGGGTCCAGTCCACCGCTAGAAGTTGTCCGGACGGACCCCTCAGTCCCCCGGGTCTTTTCTTACCAGGTGAGGGTTGTTTGGTAGAAGTTGTCCGGACGGACCCCCAGTCCCACGGGTATTTTCTTACCAGGGGAGGGTTGTTTGATACTTACTTTAATACAGCTACACTTCAATAATGACTATGATTCAGTCGTTTAAATTAACTTGATTTACATTGCGAGAAAGCAGAGGCATGGTACAGAAAACAGTCCTGGACCCTCCGAACCTCCCACTTTCAGGTAAACCTCCAGCCAGATAACCAGAGCAATGCTTTCCTGTGTTCTGTCTCTGCAGGTGGATACCATTGTAACACTTGGAGGTCTTGGAGGCAGATTTGACCAGATCATGGCATCTGTTGAGACCCTCTTCCACGCTCTGTCCATGACACAACTTCCTTTGATGATAATACAGGGCGAGAGCTTGGCATATCTGCTCAGACCTGTGAGTCAATCGTTTTTCATTGGATTTGAAAAGGTTTTCTATGGGCTTGCAATCTCTACATGGCCAGCCACCTACAGCCTTTATTACATTTTTAGAACAAATTTTCAAATATGTGCCAAAAACTAGTAATTGTGACTTACCCCGACCATACACTGGAGGCATCAGCAGCGTGGAATGGCAGTGGAACGTCACTGCTTCAAATAAAATCCGTTATAGTCTATGGATTGATCCAAAATGGCTGTACATCGCTGCAATAGTCTTTTATTTTGAAAATTACCAGTTTTACACTGAAACCGTGTGTGATTTCCTGTCTAGTCCATAAATGGATGGCTTCCAGAGGCAGCATGCCACGCTGCTGTAGCGGAATATAGTTGGTATATTCTTACACTTATTAAGGTACAGAGATTAATCTTACCTTAGAATCAGAAGAGGTTGTTTTTACCACAGGGAATTTTATTCAAACACTTTGTATTGACAGAGACAAGAAAAGAGAAATATGGGACGTTTAAGAATATTTATTTTATAATTATTCGAAACAATCACCAGGACTAACTCTCTGAAGATGGATGCAAATGGATGTGAACTGAAGTGTTGGTGTGTGTGTCAGTTCAGAATCTCCATCTGATGCGGGCCGAGTCTGATGTAAGATGTTGTTTTGACTAACTAACCACGAGGGACTTCAGGAGGAAGAGACATGAAACGCCATCTATGCCGAACTACGTACCTTCGGAGACTCCCGTGTATGATCTGGAATGCCAGGTCCTCGGACCCTCCTTTGGTAATGGAACTGATAGCACAGCGTCTGCAGCACGACAAACCAGTCTACGGATCGACTCCCAGTAGCAACGGCAGGTGTCAGCGTCACGTAGAGAGTTCAGCTTTTATTCTGAAGGAACCGTCGTCTTGTTGATAAAACGACAGAATTTTCCAGCTTGACAGTTCTCAGCTTAAAAGTAGAAAATACAGCTGGCCAGTCTGTACTTTACTTAGCGATGATGGATTTGAGAGCTGGTCGAGTACTTGGTTGGAACTGCGTTGAACCAAGTTGAACTACGTTGAAGAGCTTCGTTGGAACTGAAATAAAATGGTGTGGTTCTGTTTTATTAAGCTTAGATGTTTATGAATCTTAGCCAACCGGAGTGGACAGATTAAGTAAACACCTCAGAACTCTGCCCCGCAACAGAACGGAAGTTCTGATTGGATGAGTGAACAATGTGTCATGTGTTTATCTTATGTGGATCAGGGTGTCTAGCTCAGTTAGTCCTGTTATTCATTAAACACAAATCATAACACTGTGATTTCACAGATCGGTCACCTGATTATTATTGACCAACAGTTGTTTTGATTAGCTTTATTAAAAATAAAGTTCTTTGATTCACTAATGAAAAGCGTTCTTCGTCCTTCTTCTGTCTTCTTTGCTAGAATGTAAACACGAGAAGCAAGCACACAACCTTGGCAATTTATGCACACTGTCACTGTGTCAAAGGGCAGCTGTTAAGGGCAGAAAATAGCATATCCATAACGCTACACACTGCTAAAGATATAATTAGGTTATGTTTTTGCCACAAGCTACTTCTGGCACACATCGATTTCCACAGGACTAGACAAGAAATCACACACGGTTTCATTGTAAAACATCTGGTAATTTTCTAAATAAAAGACTCTTGCATATCTATGTCGATTACGTCAATACATGTGACCTGGCAGCGTGTTTCCTCCCAGCAATATGTATTTTTGAGATTTGTGTTTTTCATGGCTCTTAATGCTGATGGTGGAGAGGAACAACATCATATTTGACAGTGATTTCCTTCTGCTTTTTGGTTTAATGGCGGATGGCATTAACAAACTGTGACCTTGAGGGATTTTCTGATCCGATCTGATCTGAGTCCGGCGGAGAAGCCGCTCCACGGCTGAGACACTCCCGGTGTGGATTGGCGCACGCGGTTAAAACGCTCCACTGCTGTTCCGCTCTGCTGATGCCTCCAGTGTGAAGTTGGGGTTTAGACTCCTGAATAGAACCTGAATTCTTCATGAAAATAAATGTTTATCCTGCAGGTTTATCTCACTTGAAAGTTACATCTGAACACTGAACACGTAGGCAGGGGCAGAAAGTGTTTTCTTCACACCAGGCTAGCTTTTTTCCTTAACAACTCCCTAATCATCCGTCTTCCAGTCGTTCTCCTCATTTTCTGTTCTCTCTCACAAATGGTTTTTCCTTGCTCGACTTCCGTCTTGATTGGAGTGTTGAGTACTTTTTTTGTTAAGTAATCACGCCGAGAACACAAACACACTCTCACTCACATACACACTTCTCTGCTCTTATGATGTCCCAATTTGCTGCTGTGAATGTTAGAGCAGGAGACGCTCTTGATGTTCCCAAATTGTTTTTTTTTTTCCTTCTCTCACTACCAGCCACTTTCTCATGCTTCTCCGTTGATTGAGTTTACAAGTAGGCTGAACATGGTTTGGAACACACACTGTCCCCGTCTCACACACACACTCTCTCCAGCCTTGCCACTATGTTGTTTCTTAGTGAGGTTTTATGGAGCTAGGATTGGGACAATATTCAGTGTAACTTGTACCAAGTTTTGTAACTTGGAACATGTTTCATGACATGTAACTTTGGATTCGTAGAATGAAATTTGTGTTCCGATATAATATATTATAGTAATGCCTGTGGTCTAAATGTGTTCTACAGTGTGTTAGGACTGTCGTATTCCTGTAATGTAGAACAGTCACGGGTGTCTGTCTTCCTACAAATGCTCAGAAAAATATAAATAGGCTACTTTGTGAAGGTGTTAGGACATAATTTATAATAATATTCAATAATTACCACAAATTGCCAGGGGAAAAGTGATTATATTAAATTTTTGTGATTTGTCCCACCATACGCCGTTCAAAATGACTTACGGCGCTGGGATGTTTGGAACTGAGAGCTCCATGAACCACGTGACCGCGAGTCGGCGAGTTCAAAGAGTGTCGTCTTTCTACAGCTCTGACAGAACCCTGCCCTCCTCTCCCAATGATTGGACAGGAATTCGAGAAACGTGATTGGTAGCTAAGACTCGTGCTCTCATTGGTTCCACCCAAGTTCCTCCCACCGATGCTAGAATTGAGACAAAATGATCTGTAACACTGTAGATTTGAGGTTTGTACCTGTAGAATGAAATGTTTGTTTTGAGAGTTTTGATTTCAAACATGTACATTGACTTTTTTTTTTTTTTTGGAAGTCTGCTAGGTAAAAACTGAAAGTTTCATGTTTCTGAAAGAATGTTTGATGTTACAAAATGAGTAGTAAATACAAAATTACAAAATAAAAAATACATGTACAAAATGAAAATTTGCTGATACAAAACAAGAAATACGAGTACAAATGGAGAATTACAAGTTAGAAAACTAAAGTTACAAGTTACGAATCCAAAGTTACATGTCATGAAATATGTTCCAAGTTACAAAACTTGGCACAAGTTACATAGAATATTGTCCCAATCCTAGCTCCATAAGGTTTCCAGGAGAAACACTCAATGGTCACACCTTCTGAAGAAACCTTGTAGCATCACAACCAAACCTCTCTCTTATTCACTCTCTTCATACGTCTTGTAACCATTCCAAAGACGTGTTGTCATTTGCTGCTTCATACCTCGACACCTTCAATTAATCTTACTTCAGCGAGGGTAAATTAAGCTCTTTTGTCAGCGCAGCTCCAATTCACCATCGACTGATGAACGCACATGCTCGTACATGAAGGTGAGCGCAACCTTCCAGGGTCTCGGTGCCGTTTGGTTCGGCTTACGTCTGTAATTGAGGTGTTTACAACTTTTACCAACTAACCTCACAGCTTGCATATTCTGTGCACTTATGTTTTTTTTTTTGTTATTTGTTTTTATGTGTTTTGCTTCAAAATTTAGTGGGAAGATCAATGGAGTTTGTGTTCTGTGCACACTAAATCCACACAGAAAATGAAATAACACCAGACATTGTATGTTTGGCAAGTGTAAATGTAGTTTATTTAATGAGCATTAAAACCTTTTTTGGAGAAAATGAATCAAATCTGTTTGTGTTACAACTCTGCTTTGACCCAAGCTGTGAGTTTCTTTTGAAGTCTAATTATGCCATCTCTTGGAAATATGCAGAAGTCATGTGTTTTCTATAGCTGGCTTAGAGCTTTGCATAATTCTCCTATTGTTCTATTAAATTATGTGTAGAAACACTTGTGGAACTGCAGGCTTTTTTTTTAAATGTCCCTCCACAACAAAAAGATGTTTTAATCAGCCCAAGTCCCACAGCAGTGCTAAATTTACTTAATTTCAGTCTCAAAGAGAGAAAATGCAGAGTTCATCAGCTGTGTTTGCTTTTCTCTTGTGATCTGCTTTATTAAGTCTCAGACAAGTGTTTATGCAAAATGGTAACCAAGTCTCTGTTGATGCTTGAGAGAACCTGTCCTTGCGATGTGGGGAAGCACGACGCACAATGCTGCATCAGCCGGATTTGTGCTACAAATCAGACCGGAACAAAACTCTAAGCTTGTTTGCTTGCTGACCTTTAAAGGAGTGAAACTTGTCAGTGCAGTTGCTGATTTAAGCAATAAAACTTGGAACCGGAATTATGTTAGGTCATGCAAACATCTGTGCTGAAACAACGAAGAAACATGGAAATAGAATGTATAAATGAATAAAAGTTTATGAACTGGATCAGAATGATGGTTCTGTGAAGACATTTTTAAAACGGGGTACTAAATGACTGTATTTTATTCAGATTAGTGAGTCGCTGACACAGAGTTCAGAAGGTTTCTTTATTAATGACAAACTTTTGCCTAATTTCTCACTAGGCTTTGATTGATTCGTGACAACTGTGCAAATGTTATTGTTGCATTTTAGTCACCCACTCATCCATCCATCCTTTTTCATCCGCTTAACTGGGGTTGGGTCGTGGGGGCAGCAGCCTAAGCAGAGAGGCCCAGACTTCCTGCTCCCTAGCCACTTGGGCCAGCTCCTCCGGGTGAATCCCAAGGCATTGCTAGCCGAGACACATAGTCCCTCTAGAGTCTCCTGGATCTTTAGGTCTCCTCCTGGTAGGAGATGTCCAGCAAACCTCACCAGGGAGGCGTCTAGATGCCCGAGCCAACTCAACTGGCTCCTCTCGATGTGGAGGAGCATCGAATCTACTCCGAGCCCCTCCCGGATGACCGAGCTACTCGCCCTGCAGTGCTCAGCATAAATGAGTTCACCCCCTTTAACTCATTAACTGCCAGCTGTTTGCAAATGAACAGATCTTGGCCCACATTTGTGGGAGTATTTTGTAGTTTCTCATTGAAAATGTTGATTCTGAAGGTCAACTAAAGGTTTTCTGACAAATGTAGTGGGGTGCACTCATTTATGGTGAGCACTGTATTTCTAAGGGAGATTCGAGCCACCCTGCAAAGAAAACCATTTCAGCCACTTGTATCCGCGATCTCGTTCTTTTGGTCACCACCAAAAGCTTGTGAGGGTCGGATCGTAGGTTGACCGGTAAATCGAGAGCTTCACCTTCCAGCTCAGCTCCCTCTTCACCATGACAGGCCGATACAATGCCCACATCACTGCAGACGGAGCAACAATCTGCCTATCGACCTCGTGCTCCATCTTTCCCTCACTTGAGAACAAGAGCCCGATTTAGTCACCAGGTCTCTTATGTCTCAATATGTTTGCTATTTACATTTTGTTCATCAAAGTCTCATATTTTTCAGCTTTCTGACACAAAAACTGAATCCAGAAGGGATTTAAATGTGTCACTCAAATGTTTTGAACATGTTCAAGGCTCTGGGCATATAACAGAGAGGCAAACATTCCAAATCACTTTGAAAATGTGCTTGGAATTACCATATCCTCATTCTGTTGCTAAATTACATTAGTTTGATATCACCACAAAGAGGTAAATATGAACATGCATCCTGCCTCTTTAGAAAACGCCGGTTCTTAAAGCTAAAACTCACCTTCTGGGCAAACGGGGTTCAGGTAGATGTACTTGCCCCATAATGTCTCTTCACACAATCCAATGTAATCACTTTTATGTGTAAAAATGGTAACATAAGTGAAGATGGTCGAATAGGAATATGTAAGTGATTTACCTTTAGCTAAGATTGGTGTTAACAATGAATTATAGCTTCATTATTAAAAAAAACACACTTAAGAGTTTTTAACACTTTGCTATTGCTTTAAAAAACGTGTTTCAGTGGTTGTTGAGCCTGAGAGTTGAGCAGTGTCGCATGAAACAGCCCTCTGCTGGCCAGAAACCACATTATGCAACTTTGTGGTTCGGTTAGGAACGAGTGAAAAGTGGAGCAACAGTTGGGGGTGAATGTTTCGGTGTCGGTAACTCATACAAAGCTTAGCTGTTAGCTTTTTTTAGTTTAGCTCTCCAACTAAATCCACTGTATAATCCTGATCACGCCCAATTTCCTTTCTTCCTTATTCCACATTTTGATACACAGAGAGGTGCTGTGCGTTTGCATAGAAAACCACCTTAGGTTTGTTTGTGAACTCTAAAAACTCCAAATTTGAAATGTTTTCCATCATTCCTCTCTTCTGGCTCCGCAACAAGTCTCGTAGTTTCACTCTGTCATTTGTCTGTGTAACCATGAGGGTTTTAGTTGCTGTAAACACTTTGATTAAAGACGCTGCTGAACTAGCATGTAGATAGTTTTAGTGGAAATGTTTATTGTGTCTCATTAAGACATTCCTGCAGCTGCAGCGTTTCTCACTGAAAAATGTGGCGGAAGAAAGTTGTCTTTCTTTGCATACTTTTGTGAGAAGAACAAACTTTCTTTTGACCTTTTTACATTTAGTCTAGCCGGTCCTCATAGAGAAATCATTATCCAGCATGAGGTGGACGTTCGCTTTGCACCTATATTGTGCGATTCTCTTAATCCTTCAGAGGAATATCTTGACTTTTCCAAATCTCATGAATATCTGTCTCCGTCTTTTCAGACACCTTAGTAACTTATTTCCAGATCATGAATAGACCTTGTTTATGCTAAGATTTTTGAATATTGCAATGTACTTTACCTGTTTGCGTAACCCTATGGGGATGGACATTCATCCATGTATTTACCTCAATGGAGTTTGTTATAATTTGCGGCTTTTTGTTTTTCCTCCTGCCTCTAGAGGACTACCGTAAATCCTCTAATACAGGCCCGGGCAGGCCTCTATTTCTATTTGAGCAAAATGAACTAATGGTTCGCTGGAGTTTTTGACAATTAAAATTGCGCCCACATTTTCAAAGTTAAACACATTTCTTTTAACAACGGTAGTTTCTGCTTCAGCCCTCTCCCCCCTCCCCCTGCGCAGCGGCCGCAAACTCACTGATGCGCCTGCAGCCTCTCAGAGTTCCTGCTGCTCTAAACATTAAAATAATTATTTCATTTTCTGTTCCTCACTTCTGATTACCTTCAATGGTGTCTGTTTGTTGCAACCACCAGGTACAAAAACTAACTTGTTTTTATTTGACTATTTTTCTGTCCTGTCTGTTTATTATCTTCCTGCATCTCCTCTCAGTCCTAAAGAGAAACTGCTACCTGGGTTCATATATATTCACCTTATGAGTTACCTTTGAACTGCAGTTCTAAAAGATCTACCGACCGCAAAAACAGCGGAGCGCTCGCTGTTTGGCGGCCGTATCAGTGATCAGTGCGTCGGAGGACAAGGTGATGCGCGCAGCGCCCCGCTCCACAGCAAGCAGCGAAATGCATCAGGCGCAAATAAAAGACAGAAAACATTAAAGGAAATTAACTGACATGAACGATCGCGTGTTAAATTTGTTTTTGAGGTGGCGACACCTGATTGTTACTGTGGCCGTGCTCAGGAGGCAGATCTACCGACCGCGAAAACAGCGGAGCGCTCCCTGCTTGGCGGCCGCATCAGTGATCTGTGCGTCGGAGGACAAGGTGAAGCGCCCCGCTCCACAGCAGCGATACACATCAGGCGCAAATAAAAGACAGAAAACATTAAAGGAAATGAACCGATATGAACGATCGCGTGTCAGTACCTACGGTCTGGCACAGCGCGTTCCCCCCCCGAGCGCAGGAGCTTGTCACCTGCTGACAGCAGGCTGCTGTCTTTTCCGAGGGCTGCATCTTGCCGGTCATTATCACGTGACAGCGACTAGTCGACGACAGGCATAAAAAGCCACTATAGTGAAGTTGACTAGTTCATACAACCCCTACTGCTGCTCCCCAGAGTGTTCTGCAGCATAATCAGCACGTTCTCTTTGAACTTGATAGTGTAATGACCTGGCTGGGGTTGTAAGCCAGGTGCATTCTGGGTATTGTGTTATATGTGTTTCCTATCGTTCTGCTAGTTCCTATGTGCTGATTTGCGTGTTGTGTGAGTGTTATGTAAGCCACAGGGAAGGTGATGTGTGTTCTGTGGAGCGGGTTGAATTAGCATGGTTAACTGACACCGTGACTCTGTGTGGTAGGAGCGTGATAGAGGATCGTGTCTGTAGCGTTACAAAGCGTTGAAGAAAAAGCTTAATAAAGGTCTGTGTGAACCTCTATTGCCTCCTGCTGGTTGATTTGGGGACTATAACCCTGCCGCTGGGACGCTCATACTTGCTTGTTACCACATTCCACCCGGCCACAATAAGAGACCGGGCATTATTCACCTCCGCTGACTCCGATACCAGCCAAAATTGGAGACCCGGCCTTTAATTGAATAACGGCCTGTATTAGAGGATTTACGGTAACAACAAATTCTTTATAGGGTGAAGGTTTGAGACGTTTTCTTGCCCGGAAACGCTGATTTTTATGTTTTGGTTCCTGAGTACAGTGCAACATCATTCTGGAAAAGTCATTGTTCTGCACCAAGACAGCTCTGGGATGATTAGGCGTTATTGTCAGAGGGTGTTTAGGTACCATTCGTTTCTGTGTTTTGAGTCCACTTTTTTGACTGAGATGTAATCTCACACATGAATGTTCACCGGATACCTTACTGTTGGCATGGCACAGAACCCACCTTTTCTTAACCAGACAATCATTTTTCTAAAGGCCTCAAACAATCAGAAGAGGATTCATCAAAGAAAATTACTTTCCCTCAAACCTCAGTGGTCCAACTCCTGCACATTACAAACTTAAGTCTGTCCGTGGTGCTTTTATTCATTTTAATTTTTTGGGGGGAGAGAAGTGACTTTTTTGCTGCCCTATTTGACACCAGGCTGTCTTCTAAAGGTCTCATCTTCACCGTGTGAGTAGAAGCACTCAGGCCTGCCTACAGATTTATCTGAGCAAACTTCTCTGGAGCCTGATTTCGCTGCTGGCTTTGGTTGTCAGTCCCGATGCTTTCCTTGCCAATACAGTGGGATTGGTTTTAGGGATTAAGTTCACTCTCACTGCAAAGAGGGACTTTGCATTTATTAGCAAATCAACTGATCACTCTTTATAACTTTCTGGAGTTAATTCAGATTGCCATCATTGAAACTATAATGTTTAAACAGCATGTTGAGGATAAATAAAACTGAAATAAAAACCTCTATTTTGTTATGCAAGTTTGTGTTGTGTTGCTCAAAGTGTAAGGTTATGAAGTTCATGGTTTTCAACTCCATACAGCTGGCCCCTGGGCACAATAACACCATGTAGAAAAACCAAGGTCGGGTTGTTCCTCAGACTGTTTACATTCCAGGAGAAGAGTCCGAAGGAGAAGAAGAAGCTTTACCTAATCAAAGTACTTTATTTGTGATTAAAATTATTAAGCAAAACAGATGTTGATCAACAATAATCAAGTGAATGATCTGTGAAATAAATATGTCATGAATTATGTTTAATGAAACCAGGACTACGGTGCAGACATACTGATCCTCATCTCCATAGAAATGCATGACACATTGTTCCAACCAATCAGAGCTTTCGGCTGCCGCAGGAGAATCTGGTGTTGACTTCAAGTGTCCAATCTACTTTACTGAAACTTATCAACAATTCAGAGATATAAAACAAGGCAACGCCATTTTAAGTCAGTTCCATCTTGACTTCAGTTCTGTTCACCATCATCCTAAAGACAAGCGCAGCCTGGCCGGATGCGTTTTCTTTAAACTAAGAACTGTGAAACGGGAGATTTTCGTCGTTTAACAACCAGACGACGTCCTTTCAAAATAAGAGCACCTGCTGACGCCGCTGAACGGTACCGGGGTCAACCCTCCAGACGGGCTTTGAAACGTTGTGATCGCTGCACCGACAGCTCCACCGTACATCCGAGGTTTCCAGACCTGGCAATTCCTGATCTACTTGGGAGACCCCACTGGGTACGTACACGGCAAAATAGCGGCTCATGTCATCACTTTATAAGCCTCGTGATACCTAGTCATAACAAAGACGACCAGATTCGATTACGT
This sequence comes from Nothobranchius furzeri, assembly GCF_043380555.1. Lineage (NCBI taxonomy): Eukaryota > Metazoa > Chordata > Actinopteri > Cyprinodontiformes > Nothobranchiidae > Nothobranchius > Nothobranchius furzeri. The sequence goes on from NC_091747.1 coordinate 56,043,172, forward strand.
CATCCTAGAGAATCTGAACCAGACACACGCACTCACACACACGCACCAACACAACATCCGAATCCATTCTCATCCATCACAGAGTAGTCCTGGTAGATTATTTAGAATTTATAATTCAGAAATTAAAGATTCTCAAACGATCCCATCTCTCTCTCTTTTATTGTCTCAAAGTCAATACAGAGTGTTTAATTAAACTCCCTGATGATAAAAACAGCCTATTCTTCTGTTTATAAAAAGTGAACTACTAACACTGTATTAAAATACAACTTTGGTTAGTTACATCACTTTGATTCCGTTACAAAAGTAAAACTGTTTTCAATTTAGTATATAATAAACAGAGGTGGAAAGAGTACTAAAATGTTGTACTTAAGTACAAGTATAATTACTTTCATGAAATTTTACTCAATTACAAGTAAAATTACCTGCCTCAAAATGCACTCAAGTAAAAGTAAAAAGTAGCTTATTTCAAATGTAGTCAGAGTAAAAGTTACTTAGTTACTTTTTTGACTGTGCAAGGACGGGCTCTTCTGAATAGTTAAAAAAAGACAATGGGGTATAAATGTCAAAGTGGCCGTTTTTTATTAAATGAACAAATATGCATATTGAAGTGCAAAGGCAGTTACACTGCAAACTAGTAACATAAATTAGGTTATAGTCACAAGCCCATGACTTTTTCCTGAATGACCCCCCACCCCCCACCCCCCGGCAGATCCTGATAGGCCTACCCAGTCTCTCAGCCTCTCCATTAACAGGTGATGGTCAACAGTGTCAAAGGCTGCAGTCAGGTCCAACAGGACCAGAACAGAACAGTCCCCTGCATCACTGTGAGTCAGAAGGTCATTAGAGACCCTAAGAAGAGCTGTTTCAGTAGAATGAGCTCTACGATAACCTGACTGGAAGCTATCATAGATGTTATATTCATCAAGAGCAGCTGTGAGTTGTTTAGCCACAACCTTTTCCAAGATCTTGGAGAAGAACGGAAGTATAGAGATGGGTCTGAAGCTGCTATGGAGAGAGGGGTCAAGACTCGGTTTTTTAAGAAGCGGGTGGATTACAGCATTCTTAAAGTAAGCAGGGACCTGACCAGAAACCAGAGAAGCATTAATTATAGAGAGCACGCTGGGACCGATGGACTGAAAAGCACTTTTAAACAAAGATGAGGGTAAGATGTGATGACTGTTGCTTGACTTGCTCCGCCCCAGCCTCTGCCATCTGGTCAAGATGTCTTCTCATATTGATCAAACCTGTTGAATGACAAATACATAACACATATTTAATATATCTGGCAATTAAGTTTTGATAGAAGATGCAACAAGAATTGTTTTTAGTAATCCATGCCTTACAAATACTATAATTTGTGTCGACAGACTCGTATAATTGAACTTTAAGTATGTTGACAGGATTGAAATGAATAAGAAACCGATTAAGGTATGATATTAAATTATTAAAAATTACCTGCTTCAATGATATCGTGCCACTCAGTCCGGGTGGTCTTGAACTTTGGAAGAAGGATTGCAGCAGCGTCTTCCATCATCTCACCAAAGTGCTTTTGGACACCATCCTGAATGGCTCTGAAGAGTGGCAGACACATCTTGGATACAGTCTCCAGTCTGCAGAGTTTTTCTTTTAGCTGGAAGATCACTTGAGGGGCGAGACTAGGAAGCTCAAAAATGACCAATCAGAAAAAAAGGAAATCCCGACTGTACCACACAATGCAGTAGATTTCTAGTTGTAGTAAAAAAATAGCTCTCTCTCTAGTTAGTCTCTTGGCAGAGAAACTGGTGTTCTCAGTCTGAGTTGAAAAAGTTTAAGAAGTCCTGTTCCATATTTTGTATTCTCTTTTCGTCTTTGATGTTGCTGCTATTTGAACACATGCATGCTAATTTATGTCACCCATGTTTTGTGCCAGCAGGGCTGCCACAGACTCGGGGTGAACACAGGTCTAGAGGGTGACTGGTGCAGCCTGATTCCAGTAGGTGGACCCTGCCAAGTGGTCACCACGGGACTCAAATGGAACCTGAGTGAGTCCTTTCTCATTGGCAGTCAGTTATTAGCCTCCAGTCTGTTTTTTCAGTGGAAAGTTTGCAGAAACGCATTGAGCCAAACTGGATATATATGCAATACGAGTGTTTTGAGTGCATTTTTAATGTTTGAAGATGATTTTTTTATCAGAAAGAAAAGATTCTAAGTTTTCCATTCACGGTGGAAGCATTGCAAACATCAATTCCAGTAGTAATTTACAGTAACATTTGATTTAAACAAATTTTCCTTTGAAGATGCATAACGCGTCCCGTCGAGCTTTCTGTATTCTTGATCAATTTGTGAAAATCTATTGGAAGCTGATCTGAAGACTCCAGCGGTTTTTACTCCACTCTAACTCACACAGCCAGCTGTGCTCTTAATGAGTTGGCACCAGCCGAACTACCACCCATTCGAGGGAAACCTGAACCTTCTGCCAGCCGGGTTGCATAATGTGTCTCCACCGTAGTGGGTGTCACCGCCAGCGCCTGTCCGTGCCCGTGTACATTTTTAGGAGTCTATACGCTTGAGCGATCACACGCCTGCTTGTTTGAACATGTCGCTATGCGTGTTTGAATATGCATGTGTACATGCTCCTTCAGCCCTGTTTATTGACTTGTATATGAGTTTATGTGTGTTTTATCTAAGCTACAATGTGTAGTACAGTGTATTTACTCGGTGCACCTGTAAGGTGGCCTTCCGAATGGTAATGAGGGGGGCTTAATACATCAGAGTCTTATGCAGATTAGACAGTGATAACAAGATGCATAATTAACCACATGCATATTTAGAAGGCAAAAAGTAATGACTTCCCTCTGAGGTTTGGGGAAAGAAATAAAATATTGAACTAAAATTTGAGATTTTTTTTTTCTGAGACTTTAGGCTGCGGCATGTTCTGTGTGGTTGCGTCTACGATGTATGTTGACATTTCTTGCTTCCTGTGGGTTTTTTGTTTGTTTGTTTTGACTGTATAAATGTGTTTTTGCACTAGAATTAAATCCAGCTTGCTCGGGGAAGCCCAAGTCGGAGCAGTGCCATTCTCGAGTGACATAAAGACTTTTTAGAAGTTCATTGAAATGATGCCCCACATTTGGGTTCAAAGCATTTCTATGATGAAAAATGTATGATATATTCTATAAAGAAAGAGTTTTAAGCTGTCAGCCACTACAGCCTTGCTCTCACCCTAAGGGGCATTTTTTGGTTACATCCAGACGTTTTTTTTTTTTACTCATTAGAAAGAATAAAATTCTTTCAAGCAGGAGTAAATGCCGCGATTCGTCTTGTCTTAATCTAGTTTGTAAATTTCAAATGAGTTGTCAGTTGTTGAGCAAATATTCTTTTCTGTTATTACTTTGGGGGAATTTGCAGGACCAGCTGGAATAGCCTTGTCTCCAGTTACGTTTTTGACTTTTATCTATAACTTAAATAGTTGTGATATCGGATTCCATGTTTACTTGCGGAAATGTTTTAAAACCTAATAGTACCGTGTTGAAAACTATTGGAGTTGAGAAAGCAAATGTGATTGTGATTTTTTTCTTCAGTGAGCCCTAAAGGGGGATAAAGTCCGTGCTGTTTTGGAACATTCTGCTCAATGTATTGGTTTACCAAAATTACTGGTGTACTCTGGTACCAGTCCACCCATCCATCCATCATTCCATCCATCCATCCATCCATCCATCCATTATCATCCACTTGTCTGCAGTGGGATTTTGGGGGCAGCAGCCTAAGCAGAGAGGCCCAGACTTCCCTCTCTCCAGCCACTTGGGCCAGCTCCTTCAGGGGAATCCCAAGATGTCCCCTGGCCAGCCGAGAGTCTTGGTCTTCTCTGAGTTGGGTGTGCCTGGAAAACTTCACCAGGGAGGCATCCTATCTAGATGCCTGAGCCACTTCAACTGGCTCCCTCTTGATGTGGAGGAGTAGTGGGTCTACTCTGAGCGCCTCCTGGATGAATGAGCTTCTCACCCTATCTCTAAGGCAGAGCCCAGACACCCTCAGAGAAAACTGATTACGGCCGCTTGTATCCACGATCTCATTCTTTCAGTCACTACTCAAAGCTCATGATCATAGGTGAGGGTAGGAACGTAGATCAACCGGTAAATGGAGAGCTTCGCCTCCTGGTTCAGCCTCAGACCCAGCCCCAATCTCCTCATCAGCCTCACGCTCTGTATTTCCCTCTGGTACCAGTCACATCATGAATGCCCTGTCATTTCTGCAACTTGCAAATAATTGTTAATCAGCTCATGTATGCAAATTCTTCCAACAGTCAGATCAGGAAATCTGAAAGAAGAGTTAGACCGCAGAGATTGGTAGTTGAAGCTGGTGAGAGAGGAAGCTGGTTGTCAGCAAAGTAAAATCTAACAAGTTCAATTAAGTAAACTAATTTAGCTCATGTTGATTTCTCTTGATACGCCCCATCAATAAAGTATTCCTAATTACAATTTCATCACTCTGACCACACTTACCTGACATTTCCTATCCCCTTTGTGTAAATGTAATTACCAAAAACACATGCCAGAACCTAATGGGTTGTCCCAGGAAGAGGAGTTTTTAGAGTATCGTATGATTTAGACTTGTGTCGAAGCCTTCTGGGAAATATAGTTGTACCTAACCGTGAGCTCACGTAGTCACACAGCTTCTATCACTGCTCATTCAGAAGCTAAACAGGACTGATTTGCTCTGCCAGGTTTACTAAACCAAGAGTTTAATATAGAAGATCAGCTTTACATGTGATGCTGAGGCTGATGTGTCTTTTTTAGAGTCGACACGAGACAATAGTTACAGAGAGGGCTGCCGGAGTTAACAGAATAATAATGTGGTGATGCCATGCCACTTTAACTGCTTAAAAATGAGTATGGATGCAAGTGAAGGTATAATTAGGTAATGCACCACATCTGTTTGACAAGCACCAAACAAAATGGGGAAAAGAAATCACCTCATGCTTTTTGAATAAGGCAGCTAAGTCCTTAATGTGCTACCTACTGTGTAGCATTTAGACCCAGCCTATCCGTTCAGTTCTCAGCATAAATCAGACACGACTTGATTGAAAAGCAATGATCTCCAACTAAGTAACAATGGCGTTCAACTTACCTGAGAACACTAGCATCGTAATGCTCTGTTTGCTTATATGTGATAATAACTTTATAGTGTGTGTATCATGTTTGCAGTGACAAGGAAGATGAGGCCCACTTCATAATACACTGCCTGGCCAAAAACAAGCTCACACTGTAATACTTCATTGGACCTCCTTTAGCTTTGCTTACAGCTAGGGATGGGTACAGAATTCGGTACTTGTTAAGGTACTGACCGAATTCCATAGTACTGACCGAGCACCGATTCACTTCATTTGAAACAGTGCCTCGTTTCGGTACCCGTTCTTCACAATGAGAACTTGCCTAGACAGCTGCACATGCGCAAGAGCGTTAAGTCATCGGCCGCTGCGAGCGAGTTGTAAACAGAGCAGCATGGTAGAAAGAACGCACGCTAACGCTTGGGTCCACTTCACTAAATGTGATGGGTAACTGGGTGATGATGACAAAGATCTAAGTGAGACATCCTCATCTTAATCTGATCCGGTAGGTAAATAAAATGTAAGATAACGTTACCTTGATATGTTAGCTTCCGTTGCCACCGTTATCATCTAATGGTGCGTTCGCTTTCTCCTCGGAAATTCTAACTTCCCAGTAGGAAAAATCAAAAGAAAAAAGGACAGCAAAAGGAATGAAGATACACAGTAAATTTAGTTCACAGTAAAGATGTTTGCTTCAGTTTAATTATCAGCTTATAAAACTACAAGGACGATGTTAAAATACAAACAGTTGTATGTTATTTATCGTGATATTTATCAAATATGGTTATATATTGAGAAAAATGTGTATCTAATTGTAAAAGAGAATTAAAATATTAAACACTCAAAAGTATCGAAAATTGGTACCGTTAAGTACCGGTATCGATTCGTAGGTACCGGGAATTAGTACCGGATCGGTTCAAATGTCAAAGGTACCCATCCCTACTTACAGCACACATTCACTGTGGCTTTGTTTCGATAAGCTTCTGCAATGTCACCAGATTTATTTCCATCCATCGTTGCATGAATTCTTCACCAAGATCTTGCATTGATGGTGGAAGAGTCTGAGCGCTGCACGAAGTCTTCTCCAGCGTCCCAGAGATCCTCGATGGGGTTAAGGTCTGGACTCTGTGGCCAATCCATGTGTGAAAATGATGCCTCGTGCTCCCGGAGCCACGCTTTTACTATATGAGCCCCATGAATCATTTTTATTCATTTTAATGCCATAGAAAGCTGTGTGACGTAGACCTGACAGCAAACAAGCTGATCATTTAAAAGTTATACATGAACCTGCTGGACAACTTTTGATTGAAGGGATGAAATACATTTCTCAAATCTACTCTGATTCAACCAAACTCCCAACAAGTCATTGGTCTTGTTAACTTGGAATTGTTCCAGTCATTCAACCCGCCTAACTTGAATAACATCAGTCTCTTTTTACTGATGTTCAACTCAAGCAATGTGGGGTTGGATTATTTCTAATAAAGGAAAAAAAAACACTTCCCAAAGGAAATTATTTTGACCCACCTCATTGAAATGAAATGCTCAACCTGAGAAAAAAAAAACAGAAATTTAAATCAGCCCTATAAAATGTCAGCAGATATAATAAATTACAACAAATAATTGTTCCTTCTTGAAAGAAAACGGTAAAATAGTGATTTTCCTTTTCACACCCTTATTTTGATTGTAGTACAAGTTGTACTTTGAGGGCACTTAGCCATCATTACAGTGCCAAACACAATTCAACAAACACATCATCAAACCGGAAAGAACGAGTTCATGAAATAGTTTTTTAAAGGATCATTTGATTTGTATACTCCTCAACAAAGGAGCGTAATTCATCCTGATCAGGTGAACCATGAGGGAGGAGAGGAGCAGGTTGCCACTATCTTTTACAACAATTTCCAAGCATTAGTTTGTGTTGCTTAGTGAAATGTATCCAGTGAATAAAACCTAAGAGGGGTAGCAATGTTTAAAAACATCTCTCAGTCCATTCTGATGAAAAAGAAGGGATTTATAAAGTTTCCTCTGCTTCTCAAGCACGAACGCCTGCTGCTGTTAGCTCACTCCCAGCTATTACAAAGCAGCACATAAACGCTCTTTTTATGTTTGTTTGTTTGTTTGTTTTTTCATCTGTTTGTTTTGACTCCAAACTGACAGGTGGGGAATTATGCAGATATGTTCTCTACATTTGAGAATTTCGGAGCATAATGGATTAGAGTAAACCTCCAGCTTGTAGCCCCATTACCCTCTGTGTCATAAACCTGCTTTGCACTGAGGGATGCACTAACATCACTGAACCACAGCATCCTCTGAACTTAAGTGGCTCAGGAGACTCTGTTGAGGCTGTGCTCTAATGATAGGTCTGCATTGCGGTAATGACACCAAAAGCTGGGCATGTGCTGCTAAATAACGACGTGACTGCGGCGTAGTAAAAATAACCGTTTTATGATGCCGTAACTACAGTAATTATTGCATGTTGTGTGCTGTGCAGAAATTTGTGCGACTTAGCTTGCAACAATCCATCCGTGTCCTCGCCAGGCCATCACTCAGGATTCCTCATAAATGTATTTACACACACACACACACACACACACACACACACACACAACCAGTTTACAGTCATTCTCTTCCCTTGCTCCTCTTTCACACTCGTACCGTCTCTTCCCACTCATTGGGCAATACGATGACAGCTGAGCTGCTTATCACCCTTTGTACGTTAAGATATTTTTCAATCATCATTTCTTAACTCCCCTCAGGAAGCTGTCAGTATTTGCTCACACGGTGTGTGTGTCCATAAGTTGCTGTGCTGTTGGATGGGTCTAAATATCTTCACGCATATATTAAGACATTTATATGCTAGCTCAAGGCCATGTTCCTTAATAATGTCATTTCTGGTGAACTATGTTTAAAATTCATGTTTATGTGCCACACATACACATAAACACGGGTTTATATAACTCATCCTTGCAGGGTTTTTTTTTCCTAATAGGTAGACAGGGTTGTCACTGCAATATTCCTGGGCTCCTGTCATCTAGCCTGGCAAAGGCACCGTATTTAGAATAAAGGGAGGAAAAAATGTTTTATTTTTACTCTGCATCATTTTATATGATGGATAAATATTGAAAGCCTGATGGCATTTGAAATGAGGCACGCTGCTACTATCTGTCAATAGTGTATGACACTGAGGAATTCAAAGTAAACAGTTCAATGAGAAACTCTAACTAGATGAACTGTTGAGAAGAAACTACTAGACAACAATTCTGAGTTTAAAAATGAAAAAAATAACACATGGAGAGTCAACAGTTAGAAAATTACAGGTATATCATTCAGTGCTGCTTTATTTATGCGGAAACCTAATTAAATTAAGAAGTGGTCAAAAAAACAAATTATTTTACAAACTAGGAGCAGCGGATCTACTCCGAGCCCCTCCCAGATGACCGAGCCTCTCGCCCTATCTCTCAAGCTGTTTTTACAGGACCATAGCGTTTGCAAAACGGGATTTGCCGCGGCTCCCTGGGGAGGATAAATGTTGTTTATAAGATCAGACCGTGGCGGTAATGTGGCACAATCGTGGCAATTTTACAAAAGATTAGGTGATGGCGGCATAAAGGGGGAATGGGGGCGGTCCCTGCTCTGCCGCAGACTTCCATTTATCTTGGACATTACTTGCTTTTTATTGCGATTGAAGCCGTGATCGTTACGTTTTTTTAACAAGCAGCTCCTAAAGGTGTCTGTCCCCATCAGTCCCTGTGCAGTCTCTGGTGATCTGAGCTTCAGCTCTAACAGAGAGGCTCGTGGAGCGCTGCGGCGCTCCAGTTTGCCGTCTCAGCTGATTTTGTTCAAAAAGCAAACCTTATTGCCTGTGTTTACTTTCATTTTCAATAAATTTGCCAGCCGGAGCTCAGCAATAACTCCCCACATCATCATGACATCTGCCTCTGTTGCGCCAGGGCGCACACGACAGACCATTACCGCAGTATTACTACCAAGAGAGGTGGAACGAATGCCGCAAAATTTGCGCAACGCCATGCCGGCATGGCGCGTTTAGACATACCATTGCGGTCTTATTACGCCGATTTGCCGGCATGGTGTGTCTTATAAAAAGGGCTTAAGAGAGCGCCCAGCAACCCTGCAGAGAAAACTCTTTTCGGCCACTTGTATCCGTGATCTTCTTGTTTTTTACTACCCAAAGATCATGGCCATAGATGAGCGTTGGATCATAGATTGACCAGTAAAGCCTTCTGGCTCAACTTTCTCTTCACCGCGACAGATCGGCATGTCGCCCGCGTAACTGCAGATGACCTGCAATCCACCTGTTGATCTTGCACTCTATCTTCAACCCATAGCTCACCACTCATTGGATGGGCCGGATGGGCCAAAGGGGTTGGTGCAATGTGAGGTGGGTGGTCGCCGAAGGCAGGAACCTTGGGGGTCCAATCCTCTGCTACACAAGCTGGCTCTCGGCACGGGGACAAATTTCACGGATTTAAAAAAAAAGAAACAATTCATTTGATTATTTTCATTGGCTTTTTATTTACATGATTAAAGTATTTCTGATAAATGCAGTTTTCTTCCAATACATCCTGCACATTGTTCTTTAAACTAGTGAGGCTGGAGTTTGCTCACGCCTTTTATAAAAAAGAAAAAAACACCCTCTGTGGTCTGATAATCCAATATCGCCCCATCAGCAGAACCCATCCTTGGCCTATTTTCTTGTATAAAATGCAGCAAACAATGTGATCTGAGGTAAAACGTAAAAAGGATGCAGTAGTGAGGGAGACAGACTAGGAGAGGCTGAGTCAGAAGAAATGCGAGAAGATGAAAATTGTGATTTTGGCAAAGTGTTCAGAGTAGGCTGATGGAAAAAAGTATGGTTGTGACAAGATGACATATAAGAGGGAGAGAATGAGACCATCCCACTCATTAGATGTTCCTGGATGCTAACACAGCAGGAAGTGACAAATTATGGAAACTATTGAGGAAAGTGTTGGCACTCGTAATAGAAGTTTGCATTAATTCCCACCGACGCACAACACATTCAGTTTCAGCTGCAGTGCAGTCAATTTAAACTAAGGTACTCTGTGAGTTTTGTCTTTTTTTGCTAAGCAAGTTCTGGTTCTCTGATTCTTCCCATCTGACATCCCTCTTTTTTATTGTTCCAAAATATTTGATATCAGATTACAACAGATACCGCAGGCAAGGTGTTTTGCAGTTGAATGGGTTTGCACAGCTTTGCTCATTTTCTTTTTCCCCACTCTGCTTTTTTATGGCAGATGACTGCATGTTTGCCACAAAAAATCAGTCTGTTTCTACTGTGATCATTTTTTATGTTCTCAAACTTCACAACCACGAGACACGAGAGCATGCTTGTAAAAGATCATTTAAAATGACATTTAAGCTTCCGGTTGAATTTATTTGCAGGCGTTTATATTTTTTAGGTTTTATAGGACTTACAGGTTTTTATGTTTACAGCATAACCTTGATTTTATATTTTTAAAAGTGTTTCCATAATCTACAGAAGCTTTTTATACTGCAGCAGAATCACACTTAGAAACCTCATCAAACTGTCTCTTAATAAAAATATCTTGTATTTAGTAAAGTAGAATTCCTGATTTTCTTCCCAGATGGCACCATCTAGAGGTGGAAGAATGCGTTGCATCTTTAAGCCCTTCTCCCTACTTCCGTGATTTCAGCTGGAAGCCACGCCTCTCGTTCGTAAACTTGCACCTTTAGCCATTTAACAAATGAATTTCTCTTTAAATTATCCCCATGTTGTGCCAGCGGTTCCCAACATTTTCTGCATGGCCCCCCTCTGTTTGTAAGAAATTTTTCGCATGCACACACACAAACTGACTTTGTTTTCAATCTCGATTGTAGTCTATTTCCCACCTCAAACTTGTTTTGAACAGTTGAACAAATCAAAGTAAACTGCAGGTTGCAATTAAATAAATTACAAACTCTTTTTAATATCAAAACATCAAACCATCTTTAATGTGTACTAATAACCATGCAGTTTTTAAAGACACACTCCTGAACTTTGCATATAAATCTTCTCTGTCACCCTCTGAAGGCTTGCTGCGTAACGTCGCTGTCATAAAATCAAATCTCTGTTGCACATAAGAGGCATGTTTACTGGCTTTTTTCCAACTCACTTGTCCAAACACATTAAGCGGTGTTTCAGTGTTGAATAAAGTTTTATCAGGACTGTATAACAACTTAATGCCTGACCAAACACAATAAACCCAGTGAAAAATTAACTTACTTATCCATTAGCAGGACGGCTAGGTCAGAGTCCATAGTAGTATTCCAGCGAGGAAAAGCCAGTTCGATATTAACTCTGGTTTTTGCTCTTGCTCTGTCGCATTCTCTTTTTCTTTTCCTAGATAAAGGATTTCCACCTTTCTTTTGTGGATCTGCCATTGCTCAAGTCTCTAAACTGCCGTAAAGCAACATGCAGTCAGTACATCCGGTAGTGGACCGCGGGTGAAAAACTGTATAGTGCGGTAAAAAGACGTCACAGCTTTGAAAATGAACATACCGTAAATCCTCTAATACAGGCCTGGGCCTGTATTTGACTCAAGCTCATCAAGCTCCAGGCCTTTATTGGAAGGAGGGCCAGTATTAGAGGCAGGTCTCTATTTCTATTTGAGCAAAATGAACTAATGGTTCGCTGGAGTTTTTGACAATTAAAATTGCGCCCACATTTTCAAAGTTAAACACATTTCTTTTAACAACGGTAGTTTCTGCTTCAGCCCTCTCCCCCTTCCCCCTGCGCAGCGGCCGCAAACTCACTGATGCGCCTGCAGCCTCTCGGAGTTCCTGCTGCTCTAAACATTAAAATAATTATTTCATTTTCTGTTCCTCACTTCTGATTACCTTCAATGGTGTCTGTTTGTTGCAACCACCAGGTACAAAAACTAACTTGTTTTTATTCGACTATTTTTCTGTCCTGCCTGTTTATTATCTTCCTGCATCTCCTCTCAATCCTAAAGAGAAACTGCTACCTGGGTTCATATATATTCACCTTATGAGTTACCTTTGAACTGCAGTTCTAAAAGATCTACCGACCACAAAAACAGCGGAGTGCTCACTGCTTGCCGGCCGCATCAGTGATCGGTGCGTCACCGGATGACAAGGTGATGCGCCCCGCTCCACAGCGAAATGCATCAGGCGCAAATAAAAGACAGAAAGCATTATAGGAAATGAACCGACATGAACGATCGCGTGTTAAATTAGTTTTTGAGGTGGCGACACCTGATTGTTACTGTGGCCGTGCTCAGGAGGCAGATCTACCGACCGCAAAAACAGCGGAGTGCTCCCTGCTTGGCGGCCGCATCAGTGATCGGTGCGTCACCGGAGGACAAGGTGAAGCGCCCCGCTCCACAGCAGCGAAACACATCAGGCGCAAATAAAAGACAGAAAACATTAAAGGAAATGAACCGACATGAACGATCGCGTGTCAGTACCGACGCTCTGGCACAGCGCGTTGCCCCCCCCCCCCCCCCCCCCCCCGAGCGCAGGAGCTTGTCACCTGCTGATAGCAGGCTGCTGTCTTTTTCGAGGGCTGCATCTTGCCGGTCATTATCACGTGACAGCGAGCAGTCGATGACGGGCATAAAAAGTCCCTATAGTGAAGTCGACTAGTTTGTACAACCCCTATTGCTCACCGGTGTTCTGCAGCGCACGTTCTCTTTGAACTTGATATCAAATTTTCGCCTCCTCTTCGTCCCCGCACGGTTAAAGTTAACCTCGCGGTCTATCACTGGCAAATCAAAAGTGAGACGATGACACAACCACCCCCTGTACTTGCTTGTTACCACATTCCACCCGGCCACAATAAGAGACCGGCCATTATTCACCTCCGCCGACTCTGACACCGGCCAAAATATGAGACCCGGCCGTTAAATGAATACAGGCCTGTATTAGAGGATTTACGGTAATAGATGATGGTATGCCGCCAAAACTTAAAAAAAAAACATTATTTAGGATGTAACAATTTTGCTATGTGTCTTTAAGTCTATGATCATGTTCAACAATACTATAAATACATTTATTCAATAAACTCGTCAAGTGCTAAAGAAGGTCGAGGATCCAAGTTTTACACAAATTTTTAGAATATATGTTCACTAGAAAAGTAGATATGCATCAAGATATGTGTCCGCTTATATTATAATAAATTATTTTTGTAGTGCCTCAGATCATGCCTTTTTTTTTTTCCATATCTACTTTTGAAGTTTTTGTGATCTTGAAGAGCACCCGAGATACTACAGAAATTATAGATATATCTAGTCCCACAGATGCACTCACTCCCATCTGTTTGAATCTGTTCACTAGACTTCATTAAAACAAAAATAGCAATATTTTTATTTCATTTCCTTAAAAATAAATGTCAATCGTGAATGGAACCAAACTGCTTTATTAAAAATTGGGGGAACCTGTTCCCCCCAAAAATTACGTCCCTGCCTGTGGGCATCACTGATGAGCCTAAGCCAAAGCCAGTGTCGTGGCTGTATTTCAACAACGTAAAATGTTCTGGATTGGATGGTAAGAAAATATTCATTAAACACAGGTGGGTGGGGCTTGCCTGATGCTCTGTTTTATAACAAGAATTAAAACCCCAGAGACTTTCCCGGAAGTGCGCAGATATCCAGATACCGCAATGTGCAATTCTTTGTATCAATCTCTACGTTACAAGGGCGGGCTTAACAAATTATATATATATAATTATTTAATGCCTGCAATATATCACAGTATGGGGTATGACTTTTACGGATTTCTAAAACATCATACATAATTCATTAAAGGGACTCTTGGCAGTTTTTACTTGCTTTTAGCACCCCAGTGTTTGTTTAGGGGAACCAAAAGCGAAACTTACCATCTCGCTGTTTATTTGTCTTTTTAACATCTTAGGGACAGCAGTAGGTCAAGAGATGGAGTGGGTTGTCCAGTAATCAGGGGGTTGCCGGTTTGAAGTAGAGGCTGACCGATATGTTATTTTTATTTTTATTTTTAAGGCCGATGCCGATTTTCAGCACATTGATTCAGAAAGACAACTGAACACTCACTATCAGCTTCTAAAAATAATTTTGGCTGATGGCCAATATAGAACAAATTGAGTACATCAGACCGATATGTGAACCGGCCTCTAGTTTGAAGTGCGATATTCTGGCCACAGAGGGTGGTTGGGTCTGAGTGACATTTCATTAACCCTCTAAAGGGTCATTTTAGCAAATACTGGTTCAACAAAATGAGTTAAAAGTATGAAAAAGTTGCATAGTATCCATTTAAAGGAGGAAAACTCCAGATTGATACTTAAAGGTGGCTTTTCTTGCCCTGACCACCTTTTCAGATGAGACAAATGAGACGATAACTTGTGGTCAAGGATAGTTTCTTTTCTAGGCTTCATTGCCCCTGCCCTGGTTTCATCGTGGCAGCAGTTTCCATGTGCCCTGTGACATCTGACTTGACACGCTTCAGGGATTCGCTGTCTGGCTTTGCCCCATCTGCTATGGTTGGGAGCTTTCCCTGGACCATATCTAATAAAGTAAACATGGAGGTAGGAAAGCGAGGCCATTGCCACTCATTTGACGACTTTTCAAACCATCTCCATAACTGAATCTTAGTTTTATTCCTCGTTTAAAACCAACACAAATTTAGAGCTTGTCTTTAAAATAATTTATTTTTGCTCTTTAGCCCTTTTTTATCTTCTGTTGTGCAGTCAAGCAGGCATCAACAAAAGGTCTCTATTTTCTTGTTATTCAAATTGCCGTCATTCCAAATGTCAAGCGCTGCACCTGTTCCTTCCTAAGAGCAGCCATCTATAAAAGGTGCACCGATTTAGCCTAACAGGCTTCTTCTATCAGTGCAAAATTCGAGTTCTGATGATTTTTTTGTGCATTTTGATCATTCAAGGTATTAAGTGAGTAAACACTCTTAATATTCACATTACACATTTAGGTCAAGCTTCGGAATATTTGTTTTGTAAAGAGATCTGGGCTTTGCTTGATCATACAGGTGCTGGCCAGTAAATTAGAATATCATCAAAAGGTTGAAAATATTTCAGTAATTCCATTCAAAACGTGAAACTTGTACATTATATTCATGCAATGCACACAGACCAATGTATTTCCAATGTTCATTACATTTAAATTTGATATTCATAAGTGACAACTAATGAAAACTCCAAATTTGGTATCTCAAAAAATTAGAATATTCTGAAAAGGCTGAATATAGAAGACACCTGCTGCCACTCTAATCAGCTGATTTACTCAAAACACCTGCAAAGGCCTTTAAAAGGTCCCTCAGTCTTGTTTTGAAGGCACCACAATCATGGGGAAGACTTCTGACTTAACAGCTGTCCAAAAGACAATCATTGACACCTTGCACAAGGAGGGCAAGACACAAAAGGTGATTGCTAAAGAAGCTGGCTGTTCGCAGAGCTCTGTGTCCAAGCACATTAACAGACAGGCGAAGGGACGGAAAAAATGTGGTAGAAAAAAGTGTACAAGCTCTAGGGATAACCGCACCCTGCAGAGAATTGTGACGACAAACCCATTCAAAAATGTGGGGGAGATCCACAAAGAGTGGACTGCAGCTGGAGTCAGCGCTTCAAGAACCGCCACGAGGAGACTCATGAAAGACATGGGATTCAGGTGTCGCATTCCGTGTGTCAAGCCACGCTTGAACAAGAAACAGCGCAAGAAGCGTCTCGCCTGGGCCAAGGACAAAAAGGACTGGACTGATGCTGAGTGGTCCAAAGTTATGTTTTCTGATGAAAGCAAGTTCTGCATTTCCTTTGGAAATCAAGGACCCAGAGTCTGGAGGAAGAGCGGAGAAGCACAGAATCCACGTTGCATGAGGTCCAGTGTAAAGTTTCCACCGTCAGTGATGGTGTGGGGTGCCATGTCATCTGCCGGTGTTGGCCCACTCTGTTTCCTGAGGTCCAGGGTCAATGCAGCCATCTACCAGGAAGTTTTAGAGCACTTCATGCTTCCTGCTGCTGACCAACTTTATGGGGATGCAGACTTCACCTTTCAACAGGACTTGGCACTTGCACACAGTGCCAAAACCACCAGCACCTGGTTCAAGGACCATGGTATCCCTGTCCTTGATTGGCCAGCAAACTCGCCTGACCTTAACCCCATAGAAAATCTATGGGGTATTGTGAAGCGGAGGATGCAATACGCTAGACCCAACAATGCAGAGGAGCTGAAGACGACTATCAGAGCAACCTGGGCTCTCATAACACCTGAGCAGTGCCACAGACTGATCGAGTCCATGCCACGCCGCATTACTGCAGTTATTGAGGCAAAAGGAGCCCCGACTAAGTATTGAGTGCTATACATGCACATTCTTTTCATGTTCATTCTTTTCAGTTGGCCAACATTAGAGAAACAAACATTTTTTCATTGGCCTTTAGAATATTCTAATTTTCTGAGATACCAGATTTGATGTTTTCATTGGTTGTCACCTATAAATATCAAAATTAAACGTAATAAACATCGGAAATACATTGGTCTGTGTGCATTGCATGAATATAATGTACAAGTTTCACGTTTTGAATGGAATTACTGAAATATTTTCAACCTTTTGATGATATTCTAATTTACTGGCCAGCACCTGTATATGCACAGGAAAGTGTTTAGCTCTCTGGGGATGGTACAAGTGTGAAACCTTTAAAAGGTACAGTTTCTCAGGTCTTGTGCACTTATCCACAGGCTTCGATCACAGGTTTAATTGTAAATGCAGAGGTGAGTGCAGTCCATTACGGCTGTAGTCCTGGGAATTAGAGCAGATAAAGGCACCAAACATAAGAAGCATGAGAGAAAATTATCGGAGTGGTTTGGTTTTGTTGGGGTTTTTATTTGGTGAAGATTTGGTAAAAATTAGCCAGACTATTTTTCTGCAATTATAAATGATAAAAGTTTTTATTTCTATTTAAAGTAGTCTTGTTGTTGACAAGCTTTTTTTTTTAACAACTTCATTTAACTTCATAGGAGTTCTAAAGGTTTAGGTGTTGAAATGTGTCTTGCTCATCTCTGGGTTTTTATCTTCTGTACAAATTATAGCTCTGATTCAACTTCTCAGCGCAGACAAACAGAAAACATTTCAGAAATTTTAAGAGTATTTTCCGTGCTGTGATTATCATCCTTTACTCCATTTCCAGTTAGAAAAAGGCCTTTGGATTGAATAAAATTTCAATATACCAAGTTCCATAATATTTAGCTCCCCAAGCTGTAATATTTGGAGCATAAGTAATGGGATAGTCCGAGCTAAGCCATTTTACTGAACTCCAACTGATACCAGCACTTATTCCATATTCCAAATTATTTGCGCTCTTTACACTCAACTTTTTGCATGCTTTTTTTTTCTTCGTTCACAGTCAAACCTGGGCTTAGAAGGACAGACCAACTTCTTGTTGGACATGGACTGAGTTTTGATGGTGTTGCCATGAGCAATGCTTTAAAAATCCCTCATTTTATTTGCATAAAGTGTCCCAACTCTCGTTTTCTCCGCTTGTTTCTTTGCCGCAGTACATTCCTTTGTCCTTGCCTCACAGAAAATGACTGGCCCTGCAAATAAGCACTATAGCATTAATCGGACATGGCGGGGTGTCATTGAGTCTCCGTACCCATGATAGTAGCACAGGAGCTACCCACTGGAAACCACTGACATGCTTAGTTCTTGCACAGCAACCTTGAGATCCCACTGTGCCTTTGTGTGTGTGCATGTTCAAACGCATTAATTCCTGCACTTGTTAGAGAAAACGGGGTGTGCCTGACACTCTCTCTGGCTTTATGAATTTATTTACACCGATTATAATGTTCAGTGGTGTTTGAGAGCTGGAGACTGAGTCTGTTTGACAAGCCTTCCACGTCCACATATTGCATGTTTAAGTCGTTGACTGTCGTAGTCAGGATCATAATAATCTGTTTTATTTCCAGCTTTGTTCGTGTGCTTATCTTGACAAACAGCTGTGGCAAACCATGAACTATGATGCCCTGCTAGTTTTTACATCTCCATGCGCAATCTGTCAGTTCTTGTTCCCATGACAATTATAGTCAGACTTTTGACCTTGAAAGAGAATGACCTTCAGTTTAGTTCAAACAAACCAACAAGTAAGAACAAAGTCTCATAAATAGAAACTTAATGAAGATATTCGGATTATTTATTTTATCTGATGGCACCATCTAGTGGCTGTTGAGGATATCACACTAGATGCTTCATTTCCGTATTTATGGCCAAAACTCGCTTCCGTAGCCGACAAAACAGAGCTAAAACACATTGTTTTACTATTATTATGCCTATGTGATATTGGGTTTTCATATATTTATATCTTAACAAACCATGAGAAAGTTCACCAACTCAGCATCAACCGAGATACATCCTTAAATGCTCGAGCATGCTCTGTGATTGATGTCTGTACATTAGCTAATGGTTAGAGATGACCAGCGCTCAGTTCTTTTTGCATGGAGCTCTATGGGAAAGGGGGCAGGCTTAGAAAAAAAGCCATATTGCCTAAATTATATCACAGTACATGATAAGACAATCACTTTCATGGATTTCTGAAAAATCATACATGATTCCTGAAAGAGAGAAATTTGAGGTAGCAGCTTTAACGTGTCAGATGTGAGAAAAAAGAAGGACTGGAGGATTGGTTTAGTAGTTTCACTAGCTTCAGTACCTTGCTGACCATGCCTACCTATCATCTGATAGGCTGCTATGATTTCAGGAGCTTGGGGTTGGAGTAGAGCTTCTGCTGCTACACGTCCAGAGCATCAATGAGTAAGGGAACTTTTGAAATGGCTTAAAATGATTCATGGTTTCATGATTCCTGAAACCAAAATCTGAAAGGAAGTCCCATAGTCATCATCACAGACTGGTGAAATACATCTCTGCATTTGGCCCGTGTGAGCTGCAGTGGTGGTCGCGCTCGGGAACTATTTTGGTAGTTTAATCCCCCAACCCAACCCCTTAAAGCTGAGTGTCAAGCAGGGAAGCATTGGGCCCCATTTTTAAAGTCTTTGGTATGACCCGACCAGGAGTCTAACCCCGATCTCCCAGTCTCAGGGTGGACACTCTACCACTAGGCCACAGAGCTGGGTAACAGAAAACATGTTGATGGATTTTAATCATGGTTGGAGTTTTAATAGAGACAGTAGAGATTTAAGTGCCAACACAGATTTGCACAATAACATGTTACATTGATACAGAGAAAAACAAGCCTTGATGCTGAGTTTTCATATAATCAAAGGACACATTGCATCTTGATGCTAAAAATATTGACATGATTGTGTTAAAGATTGAAAAGTTGAACAAGGACATTTTGTTTTTTGTTGTAGAGTTAAAATCTTCAAATAGCTCCAGAGCCAAATAGCGCCTTTACTTCTAATGTACTCCTCTCACCATAGCTTTCTGGGACACTTCTGTAGCAATAAATATAGATTTATATCTATATTTCTAATGTGGCGTAGGTTTAGCTTGTTTATAATCTTATATTAATTAATCGGGGCACCACCAGTTTTCGGAACTGGACCATTGGATTTAATATCTATATCTTTGCAATGTAATCAGTCTCAGAGTTAACACCACAAATTAATCTAAAGGATGAATTCTTGACAGAATGCGCTGATTATTCTCGAGAATTGCTAAACAATGATCAGGTGTTATTTACATTTTGAGTTTATTACAAACACCACTTAAGGCATGGACAAAAAGGACCAAACACAGCTTATCATTTCGTGCATGGAATTAAGACAAATGTTAATCCAAAGCTTTATGGCAGTGATAGGAAATAACTGATCTGTAATAAAGTGGAAATTTGGTGACACCAAGATTATAGGAAAATGGGTAATAATTTCTAAAAGGGGGCAAAGCGATAGTGTGTGTGTGTGTGTGTGTGTGTGTGTGTGTGTGTGTGTGTGTGTGTGTGTGTGTGTGTGTGTGCACGCGCGCGCATGTGCGTGGTAGCAGAGAAAAGATGATAAATCTTCAAAGCTAAACGTGAATTTGGATCGAAATAAACATGCCAGAAACTGATAATCTGAATTCAATAATCGGCTCAGCCAATGAAACGAAACACAGACCTTTCTCCTCGTCGCCAGAGGGTGGCCAGAAGCTGAAACAGCCTGGGTCTTGGTTAGTGCTGAGGACTGAGGCCTGTAGGATGTTTGGCCCTGAGTTGGTCGGCAAAGTCTGTTGAGTTCAGGAGAATCTCGTGCCCTGGAAGTGGCTTGACTTTTTAGGTTCGTTCGCTTCAACAGCACCGAAAATGTGGAATTCAGATCGCGAATCCAAATGATCCCAAATGAAGTCGAATAAAGAAAAATTGTTCCAAATTGGTTTTAACTCTTAATATGAAAACCCTTCGTACGGGCCACGCAGACTTCCAGTTTCACGTAGAAAGTCAAAACAAAACAAAACAAAACGGAGCTCTGAGTTTGCTGTAACTTTTGAGAGCTAATGGCTTTACAACTTTTATGAGCGTCGATTATCTTTTGCTGGGCCCAGGTGGAATAGCCCAGCAGAGGTTTGCTTAAGGCATCTTTCTTCTTTGTTCTGCTCCACGAGGTCTGAACTTCTGGTTTTATAAACTTTCTTTTTGTCACACCCACATGTATTTCACTCCTTAACCACTTGATGGCTCTGTGGCTCTTTCACATAACCTCTGCCTTTCCAACAATGATCACAATTTACCAAAGTTGGTCCATATGGGGGTCAAGGTATTACTTTAAACAGAGAAGAACAAAATTTATGTCTTAAACTTGACAGTTTTACCATTAGCATGAATTTTAACTGGAGAAACACAAAATGACATAGGTTTAACATAAAAGAAAACACAAAACAAACAGTTTAGGTCTTTGGCTGATAAGATTTTAACTTAGAGCACCTTGATTTCTATTTTAAGGTTAAACAACCTAAACACTTTCTTTGATTGTAGATTAACAATCTCAAGTCATGAAGCTCCCAGGAGGACATTAAGGGAAGCTTTACAACTTCCCCCATCTTGAGAAAAGGGTTCGTTTGAGAGTTGATGTAAATCAGACCAATTTCTTACACCTCCTGATTGGCGCAGAAGGGAGTCCAGTCAAATTGGTGCAATTTACGAGCCTGGGAGAGTAGTAGGAGGTAACCAGAATGCTGAAACTGCAGGCCAGTTTCAAATTCCCCTTTTTTTTTTTTTGCAGCTAAATGTGAGAGGAAAAACTTTGTGAAAATGGTTATGTTCTCCTTCATGTGAATTCAAACAAAATTGATCTGAGGATATAAAATGTGGATTTCCGCTACACTTTTTTGTAGAATTGTTTTGTGTCCTTCCATTAACGACATGAAGGCTATTTGGAGAGATAAAACTTTTCTTGGTAGTCATTAAAATGATTAAAGCTTCATGCATTCATTTATGAAGGCACTTAAGCCCAACAGACCCATCTCCTACGAACAAAATTGAAACGGCCGACACATTAAATCAGTTGGTTCTTGTTTTAGTTGATTTCATCCAGCTGGGCTTTTTTCAGTGGCTTTTATAGAGTGTGTATGTTTAATGTAAAAGTTATATTTTGAAGTTATGGAATTACGGAAACTGTTAATGACTGCCATAGGAAAATCAACGTAAATAGGCTTAAAGAGACATTATGTAGTTTTTACCATTAATCTCTGGAATTATCCACCGAAATATTGTTGAAAATGAATTAAATGGGTCTAGTTGTTGATAAATATTGGCAGCTTCATAACATATAACCATAAAAATCAGGTCTAAAGTACATACTAGGGTGTCGGTCCAAGTCTCTGGGGCATGCCATATTAGACGCCAAATTTCCTTCTGGCTGGTTCTGGGTCCTGCTCCTGTCGATGACGTCACACTAGATTAATGGCTGGACAGACGATCTACGGAAGTTACATTACCACGTTCAAAAACATTTAGGCAGGTAGAAGTGTGAATTTAATAACAAAACTGGTAAATTTTTTCCAAACCCTATGCGAAAGAACTGAATCGAAAAAGAGATGCGATATATTTTAGCCGAGTGGTATTACCCTAGTTTGCATCATCAGCAGGTGCAGGCCCCCAAGCTTATTCGGTAAGTACAGCGCCAGAAAAGTGTTGGTATTGCTCTCTCTTTATGGAATTAGCCCAAGGACCATCGAGCTTTCTGCTCCACAGGGAACATTTGTCATTATGTTTTTTTTTTAAATGGCGACAGTCACGGTGAAATGGTGTAAAACTAGCCTGAAATATATGAATGTACTGCCCTCTATTGCCAGGAAATTACATACTGCCACTTTAAAGAAAATACAGATAAAAGTTTCACAGGATTCTTGTTAACTCTCTTTAGTTCTGCGATCTACTATTGAACTCAGAAAACAATAGCTGTCTGGATGCCTCAAGATCCATACAGGCTCTTTAACTACCTATTATACCTCTTATTCATGTCCATCTCTTATATCCCTTAAGTTGAAGATAGGGGTTAAGCACTTTTGGGGGAGGAGGAAATTTCTCCAAATGGCTATTTAGAGGACTTTTGAATCACTGCAAACTTGATTTCTGCAAGTTAAAAGCAAAGCTCTTGTACTGATTATTATGGGTACGAAGGTCAGTGAGACAATGAGTCTCCATCTGCGACTGACTATTATCCTTTGCTGTGTCTCGGTGTGAGAGACTTACTGGTGTGTGGAAAATCTTTTCACTCATTTCATGCGACTCGGTCGTCTCTCATCTGACGGCTTAATATTAAAAAGCATTCATCCTGCAGCAGCGTTTTTGTGAGTTACGGCTTCTGGTGTGGTTCAATTGTGTGCGTTTAAACCTGCTTCGTCATGATGTTTTGGGCTTACTGGGGATCACAATGAACAACAAATTGCTGTCATCCACAAACTATCTTTCTTGCACAGTGTGTGGGTGGGTATGAATGTAGCTCTTATACACTCTGATTTGGAATTAGTGGTCATGCATGTGTGCATGTGCACACCTCATTGTTTTCATTTCAGCTCCTTTTGATGTAAGGGGTATGTGGATATGTTTACTGTAGGAGTGTGTGTGTGCACAGTGAGTGTCGTACATGCACAGAAACAAATGTTTACTGCTAAAGTAAAGCCCAGGGAGAGAGGAACTTTGTAAAAAGCTATTTCAGTGTTATCAAAGGCCCCTATGCATGTACGTTGAAGTCACCGTGTTGCTATATACCTTTTAATCTTTAGTTTTAGCAACAATTTTCTATTTGATTTGTCTGCATGGCTTTTTGTAGCTATTTGTTATTAGGGTTGTCACAGTGTGAAAATTTAACCTCACGGTTATTGTGACCAAAATTACCACGGTTTTCAGTATTATTGCGGTATTTTTTTTAAACGTTCTACATTTTCACACAATTAAATAAACCCTGTATATCAGGAAATATTGTCCTCAGTTTGTGTCTAAATTTTGCCTAAAATGTGTTATTTTGTAATTATGTTGTTTATTTGTTTACATTTTTCCCTTTAGTCTTTAAAATACCAATATTTGCCCATAACATCTTATTTTATGTCTGTTTGATGTCATCATTTTAAAAATATTAGATCAGATGATACTCAGTACTCGAGTAGCCTTCTAATCAGGTACTTTTTTACCCTTACTTGAGTAATAAACCCTATATCAGGAAAATATTGTCCTCGGTTTGTGTCCTTCCAGTGAGCTTTGCAGATGTGGGAAAATGTCATCAGGCAGTAATCGTTGTTAAATTCATAATTATTCTCGGAGAGAGACCAACTCTTATCTGCCCCTGGGAGCCCCGTAATGCATAGCATCATTTCAATATGGGGGTGTCCGCGACACGGTTTATAAGCAGGTAGCGGCGCTGCGGCTGCTTTATATAGCGACTCGTTGCATTCTCCCTCAACCCAAATCCTCGGATCACGCATTTTAGCTAAAACGCTAACATTAGCTTGCCTTACGTTGACTGTAGAGTTGTGGGTGATGGTCACTCAGATGTGTCATGAGATTTGAAGCGTTGCTGCCTTTCACAGACACTTTTTCTGCACGTGCTGCAAACAGGATAGCCGTCTTCTATCAACTGTCCCTCGGCATTCTTTAAATATCCAAAAGATGCCCGTACTTCCCACTTTGTCTTCTTTGAGGGATAATAATTGTCCTGAGAGCTGCCGTCTCCTCCTTTGGCCATTATTTCAGCTTTAGCTTCAAGAAAGTTTTGGTTGTAAACAACAAAGCGCGCATGTGCCGCCGGCAACTTCAGCAGATGATACGGTGGCTGGTAAGGGTCACCGCGCCTACACCGCAGCAACGGTAAACCCACCGAGATTATATAGTTTTTAAAAAGCAAGACGGTTATTATTATTGTCAACTTTTTTACTGGGGTTTACTGCTACACCGGTTACCGTGACAACCCTATTTGTTATACAATGATACAATTTGTAAAATAAAAACTGTGAACTGTGTCCACATACACAGCAATGGGATTTTGACAAAGCATTATGCCCTGTTTGGAAATTTTTGCTTTTTGGTGTCTAAGTTTTGTAAGAGTCTTCTGTTGGACTTTTGGGGATAATCTC
Organism: Nothobranchius furzeri; assembly: GCF_043380555.1. Classification (NCBI taxonomy): domain Eukaryota; kingdom Metazoa; phylum Chordata; class Actinopteri; order Cyprinodontiformes; family Nothobranchiidae; genus Nothobranchius; species Nothobranchius furzeri. The sequence continues at coordinate 56,067,794 of NC_091747.1, forward strand.
TTGGCACATGGATTATTTACTTTTTCAACTGCTTTACTTGTTTTTGTGTAACATAACATCTGTTTTTATTTCTTATTGGGTCATGTTACCTATTGCATGTTTATTTTTTCCTTATAATAACGTTTTACTTTCCTTGACACTAAATGTACTAGTTTACCCGTTTAATTATAGATTCATTAGTATAAATACAATAAAGTTTTTCTGCCACTAAATAAAATATTTACTAAGAAATCACAATGTAGCCATAGAAACACTACTTGGCATATATGTTGTGTGTGTGTGTGTGTGTGTGTGTGTGTGTGTGTGTGTGTGTGTTTGTTGGCGTGCGTGCGTGTGTGTGTGTGTGCGCGCACACTCTGTCTTCTAGATCCCCAGTGAGTCGTGGAGGATGGCTGCTTATACTGAGCCAGGATCCTCTGGAGGTTTCTTCCTATTAAAAGGGAATTTTCCTCTCCACTGTCACTAAATGCTTGCTTAGTATGAGGATTGCTTTAAAGACTCTGACACTAGTCAGTGACTCGATGCAATTTGCTGGGTTCCTTATATAGGAAACATTTTTTCTGATTGGCTTAATGAATTGACCTGAATTGGAATGTTTATTATGTGAAGTGCCTTGAGACGACTCTTGTTGTGATTTGGCGCTATATAAATAAACTTGAATTGAACTGAAAACTTGCATTTTCTCAGACATTTTTGCACCAATTCATCAAAGCAAAGCTTTTTTTTGCGAGGAGGTGGGAATAATTAATTCAGCATAGACCGAAATACCATTTAAAGGCTCGTGAACTCTTTGCATGTGTTTTGGATTAATTATCTGATTAGTGTGACACTTGAGCCTAGAGTATTAAACTTTTTCACAATATTCTAATTGTCTGAAATTTTGAATTAGGGTTTTTTTTATCAGCTGTAAACCACAATGTCAATAAAAAGCACAAGACGAAAAAAAAGTTTATTTTTTGTTGGCATCATAGTGGAAGTAAAAGTACGAGTGAAATATCTTTGGAAGCGAAGCAAATCGCTAAACCTCTAAAACCAGAGTCAACATCGGTGCAGCCTACGCTAGTTTGAGGAAGCTAAAGGCGGCTACAAAATCACGGACTGATGATGACCTGACTTTGTTGCAGCTGGACTTGTACGTAATAATATTTTGTCCAACAATGTGGATCTTTTTACTTTGTGGTTTATTTTTAGTATCAGCTGGTTCACTTTAGTGTTAGCTCGTTGTTAGCACTAGCAACAGCAGGCTGCAGCAATGTTGTTTATGACAGTTGTAATTCCACTTTAAACCACTAGAGTGGAGGAGCAGGAAACTGCTGTGTTACTTTAAGTTAAAAAACTAGTGACACACCTAATCCAAAATACAACATAAACAGGTGCTGATAAAAACACAATAAACACCTGAGACAGATGGATTTAAGAGCAGAGTGTCTCACAGAGCCAAAGCGATTGAGAAATCTAAATTAAAAGCAAACTTTGGGCAAGATGAGAACGCTTGTCCTTGCTACTAATGAGACCGTGCTGTTTGTGAAACGTGCATCTTCAAAAACACATTAGAATGCAAATGAGTCCATGTGTTAATAAGGACTTTATTACATGTTCCATATTTTTAGTTCCACTCTAAACAGCAGGAAGCACGGATATGCCTTATTTTGACAATTTAGACATGCAGATTTACTTCTATGCAGCCTAATTAGTCTAATTAATTCTCACTAGAGAGGACAACGTTTCATTTGCTGTGTCTAGATTTGTTAACATCTTTGCACCTCATGAGCATTTTTGCCAAACTAGTGCTTCAAAACTTTTTATATAAGGTTTTTATTTCAGTTTCATCAAAAAAATTCAGAAGCTTATTGGAAAAAATGTGTGGAACGTTCAGGGGGAAAACATTTTGATGCAGAAGCTTTAAATCTAAGAGTGTGTGGTCGGGATTGCCTTTAGTTATTCAGATTAAGAGCGAGGCATTGTGTCTGCTGCCTCATGTTTCAGTATTCAGAAAGCATTCTAAATACTGGAAAGGACTGTTTCCAAAAGAGGCCACAGCCGTGTACTCTGTCTTGTACGCGAACACATAGATCTGTTTGACAAAGCTGGTTCAGTCAGCGAGGTCTAACCCGGTGTCCCTGCCAGAAGCAGACATCTCTGCTGCCACATCCTTTCTCCTCCTCCTGTTTCTCCAGATGCAATCATGCACCTTGACCTTTTTTTTTTCTTTTCATATCTCCTCTTTTCTACCCATGTTTTCTACTTGTAGTGGTTTTGTCTCTGTTCAGACTCGAGGTGTTAATCTATTCTCTCTTTATCTATCTGCCTTTCTCTCACATGAGCTCCTTGCTCTCACATTACTGCGCAATATTGGCCCCTCTCTTTGCCCTTGCACTCCCTCCCCCGTTCCACCTCTTCTTCTTCTGTCTTCCCTCTCATTTCCTCTCTTTCTCCATCACTCCCGCTCACTAAGGTCCTCGAGGGGAGAAATGAAAAGTGTGTGTATTCTGTTGCAGCCGAGTGTGGCAGCAGGAGGGAAAACTGCTGTTTTATGGTTTTATTTATGGATCTGTAGATTTCTGGCACTGTGCACATCACACACAGGGGCAGAGAGGGGAAATGAAGAGCACCCTGGTGTGAACTGCTGCTAGCACCCCCCGGTGGAGCTGCAGACTGGGAAGGAGGCAGATGAGCCCACAGACAAGTGGACAGGAGCAAACACACACACATACAGGAGGGAAACACCCATCATGTATTTGTGAAAAGCGCACCAACTCAATAAATCAATCACAATCGTAGTATACAAGTTTTCCTCTGCTGTCTGTTTGCAACCTCATCTCACAAACGACTGTCGCCGAAGTCGCAGCAGAGATGAGTTTTCTTATCAAAAGGTCAACTTAAGCCAGAACAAGGTTTGTCACCTCACCCTTTAAAACGCTGCCGCCATTTAATGGAAGCAGCTATCATGGCACAGCAGATGGTGCTAATGCCGCCACCGCTCATCTCGGCTCGTGCCGGGCCAGTAAATAGCTTTAAATATAAGGAGAGAGTGTCAGGTGGATGAGGCTGCGGCTTTGAAACCATGGGTGAAAAACACAGCTTCGTTTCTTAAATGAGCCCCAGCTGGGTGTTTGTTTTGTTATTCAGCAATGTGCACAAATTTCATTTATTTATGCTGTTTGTTAATGACGGTAAAATTGCTGGAACACCAGTGAGTTTACCACCGTCATGGAGGGTGCCATAAAAGAGGCACCTTTGAACCACATTTACAGGCCAATTAAAGAAAGGTTTGATTGTCAGAAATGACCAAAATTGAGCTGGTTAACTAGAAATGAGTTGGGAGAAGCCAACATGTAGTCACTGCACCAGACGTCAAGTATGGTGGTGGTAGCGTCATGTAATGGTAAAGATGATGGGATACTTTTTAGACAGTATTTCTAGGCACAGCCAAGGTGTTTAGGGGATCCATTTTGATGGCCTACTGATCAGGTCTCAGATTTTTGCCGATTATGTTGTCCTGTTAGCTTCATCAGAACGTGATCTCAAGCTTTTGCTGGAGCGGTTTGCGGCCGAGTGTGAAGCAGCTGGGATGAGAATCGGCTCCTTTGAATCTGAGACCATGGTCTTGAGTCGGAACAGGGTAGAATGCTTTCTCCAGGTCAGCGATGAGGTCCTGTTCCAAGTGGAGGAGTTTAAGTATCATGGGGTGTTGTTCACGAGTGAGGGAAAGCTGGAGATCGAAGGGCGGATTGTTGCTGCGTCTGCAGTGATGCTGCACTGGTTTGTCATGGTGAAGAGAGAGCTGAGCCAGTCTATCTGCATTTGTACCATCACCTATGGTCATGGTAGTGACCGAAAGAGCAAGATTACGGATAAAAGCAGCCGAAATGAGTTTTCTCCGCAGGGTGGCTGGGCTCTCACTTAGAGATAGGATGAGAAACTCGGTCATCCGGGTACGTCCAACCATGAAGGAACCCAAAGGAAGACCCAGGACATGCTGGAGGGACTATGTTTCTCTTCTAGCCTGGGAATACCTTGGGATTTCCCTGGAGGAGTTGGTCCAAGTGGCTGGAGAGAGGGAAGTCTGGGCCTCTCTGCTTAGGCAGCTGCCCCCGCAACCCGACCCTAGATATGATGATGAAACTAAATGGATGAATGGATTGAAATTCTTGAACTTAGCTGGAAATCATCAGGTTTGAGACACACATAGGAACTGGTTTGTGATTGGATAAAGAAGGCTGACAATTGCCATCCTGAACTCCCAACCTTCTTTAAAATTGAAGTGGAAGTGTTTAAATTGGAAAAGAGTACGTGCCGATATGACCCTGGAAAAATGTTTCAGACCCTCAGATCACCAATGTACAGGGAGGAACCCCTCCAACCCTCATCAACTGGATTGGGGGTAGTATTTTGCACAGCTGTAGTTTACCTGAAGACGGACAGATTTTTTTTCAATAATTTCCTAACATTTAAATGTTTAATTACCTGAAAAACTACTGATATACATCATACGCTAGCAAAGTCCCAGTAAACTGAGAGGTAAAAATTGGAAGTGGTGCCTACCGACCCACTTAAAGCTCTGAATATGAATTAAAAAACAAGTCTGTTCAAGAAAGCCCCCCATTATGGAAAACCAGTGGGTTTAGGAATGTCGTGCCTGGATGGATAACTTTGATCCTGTGTTCAAGAGAAATCCACCATAAATTCAAACATGGGTTCAGATCAACACCTCTAATTGTTGTATAATAATTTCAATCCTGAATAGAAAGTGTTCAGATTTATCATTTTAAGCCCAAAATCAATAATACATTCCAGTCCATGATGGGTTTATGCAAACGTCTGACCACGACCCAACAAAGGGTTTGATGCAGAAATATCGGACTTGCCCTCTTGGTTTGCAGCAGTGAAAAACAATCAGACATTTTTGTGTAATTTTGACATTTTAATAACGTAGAAACATGATTTATAGAAAACGGTTTTCTCCTCTCCACCATGGAGGGTAAGAAACATTAATAGCATTGTTCAGGACAGCAGGGATCCACCACCGGACCAAATGAGTTTTGTCTCTACATGACAAGTCACACAAAGAAGACACAATCAGAAATAATGGGAAAGGAAATGATTTGTTTGGTTGGTAGTCAACTCAGTTGTTATGACTCCTATATTCACAGTTACACTGTAAAATGTATTAAATTTAAAATAAAATACATTTTAATCAGACTTAATATACGAGGAAACTGCCACAAGAGAAGAAAAAGAATCCAAATACCCAAAAACGAGACGCTCCCTTCCACTCTTCTTTTTTTGAGTCAGAGTGCAAAATAAACAAGCACTCACAAATTTTAACAAGTTCATCTGGCCGGCGTCCACCTTCTTTTTATTCTTAGTTAGTGTTCTGTGTTAAGTCGTATTTTGCTTCTGCTTCGGCAGTGAGTGATGTCACCGGTCAGCACCAAAAAGCATCCATGATATTAACTCATTCGCTGCCAGCCGTTTCCTGATCGGTAAAGCCCTTCGCTGCCAGCGTTTCTCACCGTTTTTACTGTTTTTTAAGAGTTACAGAACGTTGCACGCTAGGATGATGTCGACACCAAAACAACCAAAACAAATTCAATTCAATTGAAGTTTATAAAGCGCCAAATCACGACAAGAGTCGTCTCAAGGCACGTCACATAATAAACATTGCAATACAGGTCAATTCATCAAGCCAATCAGAAAAAACATTTCCTATATAAGGAACCCAGCAAACTGCATCGAGTCACTGGCTAGTGTCAGTGACTTTACAGCAATCCTATACTAAGCAAGCATGCAGTGACAGTGGAGAGGAAAACTCCATTTTAACAGGAAGAAACCTCCAGAGGATCCTGTCTCAGTATAAGCAGCCATCCACCACGACTCACTGGGGATCAAGAAGACAGAGCAGACACACACACACACACTAAGTAATGTTTCTATGGTTACATTGTGATTTCTTAGTAAATATTCTATTTGGTGAGAGATAAACTTTATTGTATTTATCCTAGTGAATCTATAATTAAATGGGTAAACTAGTAGCAACACATTCAATGTCAAGGAAAGTGAAATGTTATTGTCAGGAGGGAGAGAATGATTAAATGGTTAGCAACAGTGTTCAAGACGATGGCCCCCTCCATGAGGCTACCACAGCTCAGCAGATCACCATTGTAGCTTCTTCTGGGGAGGAAAACACTTAGAAAAATAATAAAGTTAACAGCTGAAATTGCAGGAAAGAATACAGTTAAAGAGCAGATTGTAGAAGAAAGTAGTAGAGTGTGGAAAGTGGTCAGTGTGTCCTCCAACAGTGTAAGCCTATAGCAGCATAACTACAGAGATAACTGGATAACCTAGCCTTTTAGATGGAGGCAGGGCAAGGGAGAGTTGTCTTTACCGACTGTACACTCCACCTCCCTCTACTCCCCCACTTGTCCAGATCTAGGCTAACATCAGATTTTAACCATAAGCCCTATCAAATAAAAATGTTTTAAGCCTAGTCTTAAAAGTAGACAAAGTGTTTGCCTCACGGACTAAAGCTGGGAGTTGGTTCTACAAGAGAGGAGCCTGATAACTAAAAGATCTGCCTCCCATCCTATTTTTAAATATTCTGGGAACCACCAGTAAACCTGCAGTCTGAGAGCAAAGTGCTCAGTTAGGAACGTATGGAACAATCAGGACACTGATGTATGATGGAGCTTGATTGTTAAGAGCTTTAAATGTGAGAAGGAGGATCTTAAAATCTATTCTGAATTTAACAGGCAGCTAGGGAAGCTAAGACAGGAGAGATATGATCTCTCTTTTTAATTCTCATCAGAACTCTAGCTGCAGCATTTTGGACAAGCTGAAGACTTTTAACTACATTCTGTGGACTTCCTGAGAGTAATGAATTACAGTAGTCCAGTCTTGATGTAAAAAATGCATGAACTACTTTTTCAGCATCACTCCTGGAAAGGATGCATCTAATCTTAGCAATATTCCGAAGGTGGAAAAAGGAAATCCTACAAACCTGTTTAATGTGGGATTTGAATGACTTGTCCTGGTCAAAAAAAAAAAACACCAAGGTTCCTTACTTTGTTCTCGGAGATTAATTTAATGCCGTTCAGGTCAGGTGATTGAGCAATTTCCTTTTCTGAATTTCAGGTCCAAAGATGAGAACTTCGGTCTTGTCTTGATTTAAAAGCAAAAAGTTTTGAGTCATCCATTTTTTATGTCTTCAATACAAGCCTGTAATCTAACTGATTCGGTTCATCAGGGTTAATGGATAGATATAACTGAGTATCGTCAGCATAACAGTGGAAGTTTATCCCATGCTGTCTAATGATTTTACCAATTGGGAACATACGTAAATATAGTAAAAAGAATTGGTCCAAGCACTGACCCTTGTGGTACTCCACAAGTAACCCTGGAGTATGAAGATTTGTCATGTACATTTACAAAATGAAATCTATCAGACAGGTAGGATTTAAACCAACCTAACGCTGTTCCTCTGATCCCTGCATGTTCAAGTCTTTCTAAAAGAACATTGTGATCAACTGTGTCAAAAGCAGCACTGAGATCTAACAAGACTAGAACAGACACAAGATTCTTATTTGAGGCCATGAGAATATCATTTGTAACTCTCACCAATGCAGTTTCAGTGCTGTGATACTCTCTAACACCAGACTGAAATTCCTCAAACAGATAATTGGTGTTTAAATGCTCACATACTTGGATGGCCACTATTTTCTCAAGGAATTTGGATAAAAATGGAAGGTTGGATATTGGTCTATAATTCATTGGGTGATCTGGATCCAGAGAAGGCTTCTTAAATAAAGGTTTGATTACAGCAACCTTAAAATCCTGTGGTACGTATCCATTGACTAAGGATAGATTGATTATATCTAGAATGGGGCAGTAACCAAAGGAAATGCATCTTTAAATAATTTGGTTGGGATTGGATCTAAAATGCAAGTTGAAGGTTTAGATGAAGCTAATATTTTTGATAACTCTGAAAGCTCAACTGGATCAAAATGGTTCAAGCACAGATGAGGTTCTAAAGTCACCTCTGATGCTGCCTCACTTACCGAGGAAGAAGAAATCGCATTGGGGAGGATGCTAATGATTTTGTTTCTAATAGAATTAATTTTACTTTTGAAAAATCCGATAAAGTCGTTGCTGCTGAGGGCTAAGGGTGATGGCTCAGAGCTATGATTCTGTGTAAGTTTGGCAACTGTACTGAAAATAAATTTTGGATTACTCTTTTTCTCTTCAATTAGCGATGAAAAATAAGCAGTTCTAGCTTGTTGAAGCTTATTTTTATGAAGCACAAGACTATTTCTCCAAGATAAGTAGGACTCCTCATGGTGCGTAGAGCGCCATGTTCTCTCCAATTTTCTAGAGTTTTGTTTTAAAGTTTGTAAATGAGAATTAAACCAGGGAGCCAACTTCCTGTCCCTAATTACCTTCTTTTTTAAAGGGGCAACATCATCTGATGCCACACGTAAAGAGGAAGTAACATGATGAACCTATGCATCAATTTGTGAAGGGCTAGAAATAAAAATATTGCCCTCTGCTACGTTCCTCTGAGATGCTGAAGATGGTGAAGATAAAACAGTTGATTTAAAAGATGCATCAGTGTTGTCAGATAGAGACCGACTATAGTGAAATTTAGTTTCATGTCTCGAGAACTCAGTTATAAAAAACTCAAAGGTTATCAGAAAGTGGTCCGAGAGGACTGGATTATGTGGAAATATTGTTATTTCCTCACACTGTATGCCATAAGTCAGCACAAGGTCTAATGTATGATGGCAGGAGTGGGTAGAGCTATGTATTCTTTGGGTAAAACCAATTGAGTCTAAGATATTACTAAAGGCTACACTGAGGCTATCATTTTCAATGCCCACATGAATGTTAAAATCCCCCACTACAATGACCTTATCAGTGTTTAGCACCAAATCAGATAAAAAATCAGAGATCTTATCCAGAAACTCAGAGTAAGGGCCTGGTGGATAATACAAAACTACAAACAAGAGTGGTTTTACAGTTTTGCAATCGGGATTAGGAAAACTTAGAAGATGTTCAAAAGAACTGTAACTATTATTTGGTACGGGACTGATTAATAGGCCTGAATGAAAAATGGTTGCCACTCCTCCTCCTCGCCCAGTATTTCGAGCAATATGATTATTTAAATAATTAGAAGGAGTCGACTCATTTAAACTAACAGTCCTCTTGCTGCAGCCAGGATTCTGTGAGAGAGAGCAAAGAAATCTGATTATCACAAATCAAGTAATCCACTAGGGCTGTCGCGGTAACCGCAAAAATGAAATATCGCAATATGAAGAAGCCCACCGTGCTGCATCATTGGCCACCGTGATTACTGAACTTGGTTCAACTCAATGATGCATGTTGAGAAGGATGGCTGCACTGGTATCAAAATGAAACGTCACTTCGCTCCTTTGGGAGCACTTTGGTTTTCAGTACGTCAGCTGCTGCGCAGCCAGAGTCCTTGGCCGAGATAGAGCTGCCACCAGCGGCAAAAAAATAATAATAAACGCTCGGAGACCTGCTGAAGTACAGGACAAGCACTGCTTCTGCAACCGTCCCGAAGAGAGTTTGAGCCGAGCTGGAGCTCACTCGCTACCTGTAGGAGGAATGCATCCACCCTAAAGAAACCCCCCTGACATGGTGGAGCAACAACCGGGAGAGATTCCCTTTGCTCGCCAGAGTCGCACGCAAGTACGTGTGCGTTAGTGCAACGAGCGCACCATCCGAGAGGGTTTTCAGTGTTGCTGGAAATGTTGCCACCCCTCTCAGATCCTCTCTCAAACCGTATATGGTTAACATGCTGGTTTTCCTTGTAGGCAACAAGGACGTGACCGAGCTATAAATCACCGTCATTCGTGTGTGTGAAAGTGAAAGTGAAATGATAGTGCGCCCGCCCCCCCGGCGCGCCCGGTACATGTAATTTTTTATGCTTGATTTTAAACAACTAAACAAAATGGGGACTTGTTTCTTATTTGTTAGATGCTGCAGCCAAATTTGCATTTAAAAGTTTAACCTCCTGAATTTTGTTGTTTGTAAGTTCAGTCGGACTCCGACTGTCGGAGAAACAAACGTTACTGCGATCTGTGTTGTTACTGCCCTTTGATCTGCATTCAGTAAAGTGTTATAAAAAAAGGCACGGCAATTTTTAACCTTTTTTAAATGTGTAAACATTATGTTTAGATAGTACTGCAATAAAAAAAAGGGCTGCAATAATATCGCACACCGCAATATTAAGCCACCCTGAATCACCGCAGGGGGAATTCCTCAACCGCGACAGCCCTATAATCAACATTTAATTGTCCTAGTTTTCTGCTCAGTTGAATTTGTTCTAATATTTATGAGATTTCCATGATTTGCTTTATTTAGCCTGATATATAATCTGTGTGGTTTTGGCCATGGGCAGGACACCTTTCAATGGGGTAGTAGGTGGGTAACAGTACAGAAGCTGTACAAAGTGCAAAGCGGAGACTCACCTCTTACATCAGGAAGAATCCGCACGTTTCGAGCTTTATCCATTCTTTCATAATCCTTTGTTGAATTGTGATCGGCAGAAGCTTTTCTGGTTCGTGCTTCACTTTTTTTTTTACAGCAGCTGACCAAAACGATCTCCTAACACATGGATTTTCTGCTTCCTGATCATGTGACGCATGCGGATAAAGATCGGCTTTAGAGCTGAGATGTTAGTTCTCACGGTGTCGGGGCTCATCCGATGCCCACACGGTAAAAAAATGCAAATGACAACTTTAGTCATAAATGGCAGTGAATGAGTTAATGACATTAAAAGTTTTATTTTGTTAAAGTATGCCACTATTTTTGGGAGAAGGACAGCACATGTGTGATATAAAACGTGGCCTTCAGAGACCAGAAGCTGTTGGGTTTATTACGGTGCTCCATGAATCCACAGTGCAGTGCACTTTGTGGGGATTTCCGAGTCCGACAAGTTTTTCGGTGTTGTGAGTTTAAAAAATGTGACTGAAGCAGCGTGAATGTTGCTTATTTTCATTGCCCCTCGGGGATTATTAAAGTTTTTTTTTTATTTGAATTTGAATTACCTTCCCATTCCACTTCACCAGTAACTCTTCCAGTTTTAAAAATGCCGGTTGTTTTGGCAACATCTTGTATTTCCTACCTTTGTTTCGTTGATCTTTGTGATTTTTCTTTATGTGATGAGTGCTATGTAAATAAACTTTACTTACCTACTTACGGAGTTACAACCAATCAGCATGAGGTAACAAGAAGTCTAGCCCAGCAACTCTTTTCTGCGTACACGCCCCAGTTCAGGAACGCGGCTGGTCCCTAAAATGGCCCGGTGACGGTCTGGTAAAAGAAATTTTGGAAGTGGAAACGGGGCCACATGGTTCACATCCTTTCAGAATAAAAGTATGGATAGCTTTTAACTGTTAAGCCTAGCAACAGCCCATTGCACTGCAGCAGTACAAACTAACTCACTTTTTCTTTTTTTTCTTTTTTTTTTACTTAACAAAGCTATTTTTTCAAGTAAATACCAGACCTCAACTTGTCGTGTTGCTTTTTTGGCTCCTAGTGCTTCAGTGTTTTTTCTTTTTTACGCGCTAAAGCCGACACCTTTAACACGTCCTCTAAGAGCCTCTTTACACAACACTTTGAAGAAGCAAAAAATAGAGTAGCAGCAGTCCTCACTATCTTTCAGAAATGGCCACAACCACCCGTAATTCCACTCTCTACCTGGCCATTGCAGCGCGAGTGTGTCTGTAAAGCCTCTCCTCTCCTCCCCGCAACCTCCCCTTCTATCTCTCCTGCTCTCCTGGGTAATTTGTTGTGTAAATACGGTGCTACTTACAGCTGACGGGCCCTTTCAGCTGTGGCGCTGGAAATGCAATTAGGGCCAGCAAACATCTCCTTTGTTATCACCGGAGGGTGCGACGCTCATTGTGGTCCCCCTTTGCAATGGATGGGGGGGGGGGGAGTATTGATCGCTATCAGCTTTGAGGAGGGGATTACTAATGAAGCTATCTGAAAGCCTTTTGTGATCTGTAAAGTTAGCACGTACACGTGTGTGTGTGTGTGTGTGTGTGTGTGTGTGTGTGTGTGTGTGTGTGTGTGTGTGTGTGTGTGTGTGTGTGTGTGTGTGTGTGTGTGTGTGTGTGAGTGTGTGTGTGTTACTAAATGTAGGTATTACATTTGCCATCCTGTTGAGAATTGTCTCCTATTGTTGAGCTCTGCTGCCTCTAGTGGCATGTACTGTAGTTGCACCTGCCATCATTATTTATCCCTGTAAAACGTCCGGAGTTCGACATGTTAAGTCTTTTCTGATTGTTCTACAACAACTGTGTTGTTCAGGAGAAATCTCGGGATGATTCAGTCTAAGGTTCAGCAGCATGACACGCTGAGAGAAACCTCCAAATGTTCTGCCATAATGTTCACATGAAGGCATGACTGGGGAAAAGTGGCTTTTAGGGGCTTTTCATTTCATATTTGTATGAGAGTCCTTGTTTATTGCACCCACCCTGTGCGGGACTTTTGACCGTCCCAAAGAAACCTGCGAAGTGTACCTGCTCACTCACACCTAACGCTCTATTTTTCCAGCTTTGCCAACCTCATGCTGGTTAAAATCATGGTGGAGAGCCATTATCCTGCCAAGAGCAGAACTTTAGGCCAACACTTCAGCACAGTCTGACGTTCTGCTCATGCAGCACAGTGATTGTGGCTCTGCGCTCACACAGTCATTAAGTAACCCAACTACACAAAAGGATTATTATCCCCCCATTCTGAGTCAAGCTGCTCTAATACCTTTTCTTGTTTGGGAGACTTTGAAGCAGAATGGCATTTTTCTTTGTCCCTGTTTGATGTGCACGTAGGCGCCTGTGGACAAACGATTAGCTTCATTCCTTTCCGTCATTGTTCCTTTGTGTTTATTTTTCCCCTTATGTGGTTTAATTTCATACATTGTTTTTGCATAATTATTGTTTTCTAAAATAATGTTTTTAAATGCAACTTCGAAACAGCTTTGAAAAGGTGTCTGGTGTTGAGGTCGAGGTGCTCGTATGCCATATTAATGTAATCTTTTTTTATCGTTTTTTTATTGTTTTTCTTTTCCAACACAGTTGATTGACCTGTGCAGCAGCTCATCGGGCTCTCCAGAAGCCACCTGAATGAAATCAGGTGTGTTGAAACGGGGAAAACACTAAAGCATGTGAGATAGCAGCCCTCGAGGACCGGAGTTTGACACCTGTGCTTTACAGGATTAATGAAATCCGGTCTTTATTGCCCCCAGAATATTCCACTTGCAACTTCACAAGTGCCGGTCCGGTCTGCTGGGACTTAGAAAAAAATAGAGCTGACCTACCTGGCGCTGCTGTCTGGCTTCAGCATGTTTTAGATCATGAACAGAGCTGATGCGTTTAATTTAGTGATGAATCACTCCTGTAGATACTTAGGAACGCTGAGAGACGTTTCAGCTGTTAGATTAAAGTGTCTCATATGTAGAGATACTTGATCTTAAGTGCCACCGTAGATACTGTACATGCTTGTTGGTTCTCTCTCAACTCTACCATAGAAGCACTGCGTCAAGTCATGAAGACAGTCCAGTCAACATGACATGGACTTCAGTTCCTTGTGAAGGTGTTGTGATGATTAATGAGGACACATTAAAGAGCAAGTCACCCCCAAATAAACATTTTTTTTGCTGATAAACTAAATAAACGAGTGTCTAATCGTGCTGCAGACACGTGTCGTCAATAATTTGGCACTTCAGTGCATCTTAGTTCAAATTTAAATATTCTGCCTAAAACTGGCAGTGTTGTGCCGTTGTCAGGTAAAAACTCTGCACTGTATTTGAATTTAAATCTGCCACCGCTATTGGCTAAGAAGTATGCTATGATGTAAACTGGTACATTATGATGTCACAATGCTGTCGTGAGCCTGAGTGTGTGTGTATTTGTTAGCGGCTCCGCCCTCTCGGTTTGCCAGGCAACAGCATGTGTTGCATTTTTCAAACATGAAATGGGAGTGGAGTTAGACTCTGGTAGGGGTTGACTTGCTTTTTAATCATTGTTGTTAGCATGTATAAGAAAATCTAAAGTGTGATAAAATCTCTTTTTGTTCATGTAGATTCAAGTGAATCAAAATGGATAGACTTGACACCACAGTTGCCTGGTGTCATACCGATATTAATCACATTTTCCTTTATGAAACAGCTTTATTGCGCTAACTTGAGGACATATACGTTTTCTATATAACGGATTTATTTATTCCTTTTCCTGGAAAAGGGTAGAATGCCTGCTCCAGGTCAGGGATGAGGTCCTGCCTCGAGTGGAGAAGTTTAAAGTATCTTGGGGCGAGATCGACAGGCAGATTGGTGCTGCTTCTGTAGTGAAGCGGGCGTTGTGCCGATCATTGTAAAGAGAGAGCTGAGCTGGAAGCTGAAACTCTCGATTTACCGGTAGATCTACGTTCTAATGGGCTCGACACATGGGAAGCGACGTCGCCTCTCCATTCGTTTTCAATGAGACATGCGCGACAAAGCGATAATCGCGGGTCTCCCTCCTACTAAGCGAAACGCGAAAAACGTGCGTGTGAAATTTAGCGCTCGTGCACGTGTCGTGCACAGGCGACCCAGCGACGCGATCCCAGAAAGTTGAAATATTTTCAACTTTTCATCGCTGTCGCTCGGACGAGGACCAATCAACGGAGGTTTCATTCACTGACCAATGAGCGGACAGGATGCTCCGTACACCTCCGAGCAAACATGAAGAAGTTATGTTTATATAGTAAAATCAGGAGTAAGATTTCACATAACTCTAGCAGCACCTTGTGAAAGATCATGTCTACCAATTTTTAACTCTGAACCGCTTAAATAACCTTAATTCCCTCCAACCTGACACAGCCAATCAAAACAACGGAAGTTTCGATTTCGCCATGGAACAAACCGCGTCATCGGCTTTGCCGCTGGCCGTGTGTGTCAGGTAATAAAAGCGACAGCGACGAATTTCGCTGATCGCGGTCGTTTGTCGCCTCCCGTGTGTCGAGCCCCTTACCCTCACCTGTGGTCATTAGCTCTGGGTAGTAACCAAAAGAAAGCGGCTGAAATGAGTTTTCTCCGCAGAGTATCTGGGCTCTCCCTTAGAGATAGGGTGAGAAGCTCGGTCAGCCAGGAGGGGCTCGGAGTAGATCTGCTGTTCCTCCACATTGAGAGGAGACAGTTGAGGTGGCTCAGGCATATGGTTAGGATGCCTCCTGGACGCCTCCCTGGTGAGGTTTTCCAGGCACGTCCAACGGGGAGGAACTCCAGGGGAAGACCCAGGACACCCTGAAGGGACTGCCTGGCGATTCCCCCGGAGGAGCTGGCCCAAGTGGCTGGGGAGAGGGAAGTTTGGGCCTCTGCTTAGGCTGCTGCCCCTGCGACCCGACTCCAGATAAGTGGCTGAAAACAGATGATGATGTAAATATAAAAAATACATGTAATTAATAACTAAATTAATCAGCTTCCACTGGTATTAGCAACCTGTTAATCGCTTATTTTGGCAGCTAGTCTGAAGTCACAGCCATATTTTTGTTGTTCCTCTTTTTTACTGAAGCAAACAAAAATACCAATCAGTCATTGTTATTTTCATTCAGCAAAATACAAAAGAACTGAGCATTTCTGTGTTTGTGTCACCAGGTTAACGGTGTCATTTCACACAAGAAGGGCGCGTAAACAAAACAACGGTGGTGGAAGAAGTACTTGATGGTTTTTTTTTTCACTTATTTAAAAGTACAAATACAGGTGTATAAATGATTACTTAAGTAAAAGTAGAAGATCCTAAGAATTGACTTAAAGGGATACCAGGCAGTTTAGCTTGCTTTTAGCACCCCCTAGTGTCCAAAGTGAAACTATCTCCTCGCTGTGCATTTGTCTTTACAACACCTTAGTGACTCGTTAAATGTCGTTAAGTGCGGTCTGTAAACGCAGTCCTCGCTGACGTAGAGTGTGTGAGATCTTACAGGCTGGTACTCGGGTGTCACTGGTAAAGGAGATGTTTTCAGGACAGCGTTGTCGTTTCTAGACTAAAGATGAGCTTTGAACGATGGCAGAGATGATTGGCAAGCGGATACAGAACCTTTCCCGAGGTTGTTGTGTGTGAAGGTGTGTGCACTTTCTAAAAACTTGTGCACATACAAGTCAAGAAAGCTGCATAAATCCATAAGTATCAAACTGTACATGCATGGATCTAAGCATTTCCATTTTTTAGCCCTGTGGACCTTAACTGCTCACTTTGATACATGTTTTTTTTTTAAATATGCAGATAGATGTTCTCCAAGTCAGGGATGAGGTCCTGCCCTAAGTGGAGGAGTTTAAGTGTGTTCACGGGTGAGTGAGAGATGCGGATCGGCGCTGCGTCTGCGGTGATGCAGGCGTTGTACCGATGTGTCATAGTGAAGAGAGAGTTGATTGTGTTGCAAAGCACCTTGGGGGGGTTCCAGGACTCTAGAAGGTGCTATATCAAATACAAGCCATTTACTATCGTGGTGATGGCCACATTCAGGATGGTGCTCATTTAGGGTTGACCCCGCCTGCCAAATGAAAGTCCAACTTGTGATCGAAAAGCTCTCCTGAAATCAGCGATCCATACTGGCCCACGATGCCCCGCTCTGACCCAGACCGTTCCACTCAGTGGAACTGGGACATAAGAGCACAGCTGACCTGAAGCAGTCTCATTAAGGGTTAAAAAAAATCCTGTCTCTGAATGCTCGCTCTCTTCACACCGCCCGGTCTGCAGGAGTGCTTGTTGGGAGATTTATGTTCTGCAGCACTTTGCTTATGCTTTAAGCCTCGCTCATAGACGTGCAACACTCATCTTGTGGCTCTGGCGTGAACAATGATTTTCACATTAGCAGTTTCCCAGCATGCCCACTAGGTGTCACTAAACACTTGAATTAACTTCTGTGTGGATACCTAGTACACGATGGGACCCCCGGTTCCGGCTGTAGTTTGTAGCGGTCAGATGTACTAATCCATCAGCATAAATCCAAACACAGCTCCTGTTCTGCTGAATCCAAGCAGCACACAATTGGGTCAAGTTGGCTAGAGCTGAGATGTAAATAGGCTTCCAGGAAACCATACCTGATTAAGAACAAGCACCTTAAAAGGTTTTGACCAGCTGTTCAGTCATCCGCTGGTGTATAGTTTATTAGCTACAGATTCTAATAACACTGTGGCTGATAGGCCACGGAGCTTCTATGCATGTTCTGTGTGAGTTGACCCTTTGCATATTAGACACGATCCAGCGGCTCCATTCTCAGGAAGCTTGTCAGCTCATCTTGTTCGGAGCCAATGCAGCATCCATAAACGTAACTGGTAATTGAAGAGAAGAAACGGATGCACCGTTTCACTGTTTGCACCTTTTCATGCACAGTCGGTGATTTATTAGTCGTTCCTTTGAGAGGAATTATTTCGCATGACAGCAGCTGCAGTTATTTATGATATAAGGATTACTCAGGGATTTGTTGTGTGTGTGGCAAGACTTCAGATTCCAAAGAACGACGTGGCTAAGTGTAATTAATTTAGCTGAAGACAGATTAAAAATAGTACAATCTGATGGAATATTTTCATGATAATCTAGATTTTTGAATATATCACCACATATAAACAAACGCCAACTTTGAACTGGTCTTAAATGTGTTCTGTAGCACCTTAAAATCAATATTACATGTTAAGTCCAAATAATAAAGCTATAATATAAGATTTTTTTGTTAATTTCGACCATCTGACAGGATAAACAATGCCTTTATGTAACCACTTGAGGGCAGTGCTGCTTGTTTTTCCAGCTTTAGATACTCAGAAGTGTTTAACGTCCAAAATAAAACCCTGGTTTGAGATGAAGAATTTGTATGTTGATATTTTTTTTAATAAATAGCCACATTAAATTTTCCCTTTCTAGATCTAAGTTAACCAAAATATAAAACACCTCATGTAACTCTAGTGGTCAAATTTGATGTTGTTTGAGTAGATTTGTTTGTTCTTTAAGCAGAAAATGAAAATTTCCTGTTTTAGTGTAAAAGGATACGTGAATTTCTGCAGTGGATGATAAAATACCATAAAGTCAAAAAGTCCTTTCACATCGCGGCTCGTAGAACCAACACGCTTCCTCGTAGACGTTGTTATTGTGCTAATTAGCAGTTAATCACATCATTCTTCTCCTTCCAGGTAACCAGGTCCTGGAGTTTGGGAAGCTGGTGAGCACCTCCAACACCTATGAGCCCGCTGAACGAGGAGATCCACGGAAGGCTGTAACTGTGTCCACAGACAAACCTCTGCTCTGGAGCATGGGCATTCATAAAAATGGAGTAAAGAAAACATCTCAGAGAAATCAGGTTAATCAGAATGTATGATTTTGAATCAAGCACCATCTTACATTGGTGATCTTCTTAGTCCCTACACCCCCAGCAGGTCCCTGAGGTCCAGTGATCAAAGCCCACTGGTTGTGCAGCACCAGGCGTAAGACCAAAGGTGACAGATCATCTGCTGCTGTGGCCCCCCCAGACTCTGGAACTCTCTCCCCCTGAGCCTGAGATCAGTGGACCACCTATTCCACCTTCCTCAGGATCCACTGATTTCCCTCTTTGCTCATTTTGAATATATTTTTACATTTTTTTGTTTTTGTGAAGTGCCTCGTGATTTTTATCTTGAGGCGCTATAGAAAAGATCTTTTCTTCCTCATTTACATCAGAGGTGGGGAACCCTGGTCCAAGGGCCGCTATCCGGCATATTTTAGTTTCAACCCTGCATCAAACGATTAACGGGCTTCTGCAGAGCTTGATGAGTTGCTGAACAGGTGAATCAACCACTAAATCAGGAGTGTTGGAGCAAAGACGTGCAGGATACCGGCCCTCGAGAACCAGGGTTCCCCTCTGCTGATTTACATCATAAATGATGGAAAGAAGGTGTAAACATGAATTTCCCTTCATCGCTCCTTTATACATTCTGCAGATTACTACTTCCAGAACCAGAGACCTGCTTAGTAGAAATGTTTAAATTAAGCTATTTTTGATTCAACTTTTCATGTCAAACATTTTTTATCACCAATATAATAAAATTTTTAAGAAAGAAAAACAGTTTCTGGCTTTCACTCATTTTATTTACAGAGAAATATAAATGTTGAGAACAGAATGTAAAAAATGCTGTTCTTTGTTTCTTTTTTTCATCACATCGGTACGATAACACTATGAAGCCACCATGTCTCCAGAGATCCATATTTTTCCCATTTTGCTTGATCCGGATTTAACCACCACTACAAGAAAAACAATGAGGGCAATGTTAGTAGATGGAGACACAAAAAACGTTATGGAAAAATTTAAACACACACATTTGTGCTGCATTTAAAGGTTTGTTTACACCAGCATTAAAGAGCAAGTCACCCCCAAATCAACTTTTTTTCCTGATAAACTATAAATGCGTGTCTAATCGTGCTGCAGACACGTGTAATCAATAGTTTTGCACTTTAGTGCATTTTAGTTAAAATTTAAATTTTCTGCCTGAAACTGTCAGTGTTGTGCCGCTGACAGGTAAAAAGTCTGCACTGCATTTGAATTTAAATCTGCCACCGCTATTGGCTAAGAGGTATGCTATGATGTAAACTGGTACATTATGATGTCACAATGTCGTGAGTGTGTGTATTTGTTAGTGGCTCCACCCTCTCGGTCTGCTAGGCAACAGCATTTGTGTCATTTTTCAAACATGACGTGGGAGTAGAGCACGCTTCTTGTAGGGGGTGACTTGCTCTTTAAATAAAAAGTGCAATGTAGTTAATTTATCATTTGTTATAAAAAAAAGGTTTAAAGGAACTTTATACTTTGCTTTTAAATGCACTCATTAAATTATTGCATAGTGAATTTTATTGTAACACCACCAGTGTTTGGACCATTTCTCTGTAACCGTTATGATCTTATAAATGCATATTTATTTGGTTAAGCTAATCCCATCATTTCAGTCTTTGACCATTCACACACAAACCATATAAATCTGTATAGATCTCCATTTAATCAACAACTGAAAGCACAAAAAGGGTTTAACTTACACAATGATGTTGTTGATTGGGATGTGGATGAGCTTGACAAAGAAGCCGATGAATCCCATGATAGCAAACCCGATCGCTGTGGCCATGGCTATCTTCTGAAACTCTGGGGAAAAAAAACAATTGTTTATTTAATCTGAAATGTGAGTTAAAATAAACTTGCTCAGACACTTGAAATAATGTAAAAACTTACCTTTTCTGTCGGGTTTTGTGCATCTCTTGACGAGTCTGATGGAGTCTTTCACAAACTGCCGGCTGGGCTCAACAAACTGCATGACTTGATCCATGATGACTTTAGGGCTACGGAGTAAAATAAGATGAATCTAAAGAGTAGCCAACATTCAATCGGTGCTAACGCTAACTGTAGCTAAAAAGGACTTTTTAGCTTGAGTTAACGTCACTATTGGCAGTACACCACTGATAATCTTCTTTTCCATCACACATATATTGGTATACTAAACAATAAACGTTATATTCAACTGTGAATTACGTACACGTGAATAAATTCAAGTGAAACACTCTCCAGCTAGCTTAATTTTAAACCAAGGTAATAACGCCAACGCTTGAAGTAACGTTTAGGTACAAAACCGAGAAACACTAGAATGTTTCAAATAGGAAATTATAAATAATGTTAAACGTTAAAAATAATGTTTTAAAGATGATTGATTTTACCTATTTTCGATGAAGCGCCTGGTGAGAAGACAGAAGAACGAGTAAACAGCCACGTAGCTTTACCTCGAAGAAATGCAAAGAGCTGACGTAGACTTAAACGGCGCATGCGTGAAGTGTCTATCCGGTTCTCTTTGTTTACTTTTTACACTGCCACCTGCAGTTTGGGAGGTTTCATTACGGGCATTTATTTGTTTTTTGCTGAACCGGCAGAAAAAGATCCTGAGATATCAATTATTTCTGTAGATTATAATAGAAGAGAGATAAAACCTAAACGTGTTTTTATTGTTAAACATTAGTTACTATTTGTCCATTCTCTTTCTCAGGAAGATTGTTAAGCTGAGTCCCATTCTGCCCCGCTCTGAACTTGAGACAGTTCTCCACACCTTCATCTCCTCACGCTTAGACTACTACTGTAACTCTCTTTTCACGTGTTTGAGCAGAACCTCCTTGAACCGTCTACAGGTCATTCAGAATGCCTGTGCTCGACTTCTGACCAAGTCCTCCAAACACACCCACATCACCCCGCTTCTCCTCCAGCTTCACTGGCTGCCAGTCAACTTCAGGGTTCATTTCAAGATCCTGGTTCTGGTCTATAGGGCCTTACATGGACAAGCAACATCTTACATTGGTGATCTTCTTAATCCCTACACCCCCAGCGGTCCCTGAGGTCCAGTGATCAAAGCCTACTGGTTGTGCAGCACCAGGCTAAAGACCAAAGGCGACAGATCATCTGCTGCTGTGGCCCCCAGACTCTGGAACTCTCTCCCCCTGAGCCTGAGATCAGTGGACTCAGTGGTCTCCTTTAAAAAGCAGCTGAAAACTCACTTGTTCAGGCTGGCTTTTGTATGGCCTTCTTCACTCTCTCTTTATTCTGCTCTCCCCACCTAGTCCACCTTCCTCTGGATCCACTGATTTTCCTCTTTCCTATTCACTCTCTCTCTCTCTTAACATTTTTTAATTACAACTGTCTATTTTTTGCTCATTTTAACTATATTTTAACCATTTTCTAAATTATGTTTTATATTTTTACATTTTTTGTTTTTGTGAAGCGCCTCGTGATTTGTATCTTGAGAAGCGCTACAGAAATGATATTTTCTTCTTCTTCTTTCATGGTGCATTTCTTTGTGGTGTCTTGATTTAATTGAAACGTTAAAAACTATACTTCCCTTTTAACAACAAACCAATAACTTGTCAACTCAGGAATATGTTTAATTTTAAACAACCTTTAACCTTTAATTTCAAAATAACACATAGTTTCAAATTTATTACAGGGCAGAAAAAATTGACAAAAATCTAGGAAAATTGTAAGCTGCAACTTATTTACATAAATTAAATATAGAAATGTTGTCTAATGTACAAAAACCTTTATTGAAGAGAATCTTGAAAAAAAAAGCTTGTAAAATCTTGCTTACGAAGAAACTTTAAGCACATACGAAGCAGCAGAACAAGACATTAATACCAAACCGGCCTGTTTTTTCTGCAGATAAACTTTGTTAAATAACAACAAAATATTTCAGAGTCCTTTGTTTTTCTACTCCTCTTATATCGCATTTCTTTGTTAGGATCTTTTGCAAGCAGCAGAAAAATAAGTCATTCCTCTGGATTATGCCACATTCCTAAGGTAATAATAACTCGTGTGACTAAGATTAAGATCAGCAGTTTCCTTCTGGCATTTTTGTGCAATCAGCTTGAATAATGTGTGTGTGTGTGTGTTTTTTTAGTGGCATTTTAATGTGTTTGTTATTTAAAAAATCAACAATGATGTCACAAAATTCAGTCACTTAATCTGAAGATATCAACCAGAAGCACACATTAGTACCACCTAAATACAGATAACAAGAAGTGCTAGCACACTAGCTAACACACTAGCTAACTAGTGCTAGCTAACACACAAGTGCTATTGTTATAATTTCATGCCATAATGAAACATATCTCGAGGCTGTAAAGGCTCAGTGTGATTACACCCGGCAACTGCTCCTGTCACAGAAAAGGTAACAGAAAAGCATCCGATTCTGTCCTCCAAGTGTGCTAAGCACCCAAGTGTTGGGCTGTTGTTATAAATACTTGCAGTGGGTGTAGCTGCACACGGGCAAGGCCAAACTGGAAAGATCTTAAGCTTGTTTGGATAAATGAGAGGAATATGAAACACAACACTTTCATCACAAGGCCACAGTGGGATTAAAAAGCTTTAAAAAGAACTGAGACATGCACATCTACTGTAAGAAACGACAACAAAATGATGATGAAAGTGTAATCTATGACCAGTAAGTAGGACCCAATAGGAGAAAAAGATGAATTGTCAAATGAACTTGCACAAAGAAAGACTATTTCTTTTGTCTTTTTCTTCTGTTGATTTGGAGCAAAATTATGATTAGATGATACTTTTTTTTCCTCATGACAGAGTACCATTTGCTCTCTGGACATAAAACCTACTGAGCAAAAATACCATAATTAAGGAGAAAATTCTTCAATAGAGTTCTATTTTGGATTTCTTCCCATTGATTCGTTTTGAGCACAACAGAGTCCATACAGTATCCTTGACGAAACAAAAAAAGAAGGCATTTGAAGCCGTCTAAAGAGTTTTGGAAGTCACGTGGAGTCATTAGAGAGCATTTTCCAAAGAAAAGATCTGTGAAAGTTCATAATGTTGTTGATGAGAGGTGATGTTCACATGGATGATCCATTCACTGCCAGGTGATGTTGAGCATGTTGCAGCTGATGTCCCACAGCTTCTGGGCGAGGTCATCATCAACAGCAATCCTCGAGCACATCGCAGGAGCGCAGTCACTGAACACAAAGTGGTCATCACATGAGAAAGTCACTCCAAGACCCTCGACTGCTACGCTGCTCGAGTTTAGTTCCGTTGACTGAGTCAGAGCTTTTTGTGTCTGTTTTCTAGGCTCAGCTAGCTGAGGCAACCTTTTAAATGTTGGTTGACTCCAAAAGTAGACATTCAGTGATTTGTTTATGGGATTTCTAATACAGGCAAACCTTTTATCCATAGTTTTTTGGGATTCCAGTGGCTTCTAGAGCAATTTTTGTTGTAAAGATAAAAGTGAATATGTTTTCTATAATGAAAAATACTATTTTCCGGTGGAAAGCAAAGCTGATTTTATCAGTACTAAAGGTTTAGGCCAACTGACAAGCACAGCGAAGGACGTATTATAATTGGGGTTCGGTTCAGGGGCCTCATTTATCAAGCTTGCTTACGCACATAACGGGGTTGTAAAACTGCGTAAGCAACTTTCCACACAAATTTTGTGATTTATGAAAGAAAACTTAGCAGAAAAATGTGCACAACTTTAAGTTGACTAAAGACCTGGCTTACGCACATGTTGGACATGGAGAGCACCTGCAGTGCTGCTGCTGAGAAGATACAATTATGAAATCCTGCAGCATTATCACTTGTACCGCTTCATACGCACACAGAACAAGACCCCCCACACGCACACACACGCGTGCGCGCATACTCACACACACACACACACACACACACACACACACACACACACACACACACACACACAGCCTGAAGCGCAGAATACGGAATGCAGAATATCAGCAGGGGGACAGATTGAGACAGAATGCCATGCGTCTGTGACTGTGTGTGTGTCCTGTCACTGTGACCCGATTGATGATGCGCCCTGGTTACTTGAACAGGGGGGATCTCCGTTTGGCTGACTGGTTAGTGCATGTGACTTTCACCTGGGAGTCTGGGGATTGAATCCCACTGGGACCATTTTTTTTATATCCGCCACAAATCTCTCTGAAGAATTCACAACATTGACGGCTTCAGCAACGCTGTACCACTCCGTGGATTTTCTCTTATTTGTTTTGCAAAATCACTTCCTTTCATTTCTCCACCTCACCCACAGGTACCTCAATTCCTGCTTCTGTTAAATTGCGCTTCCTTATCTGCTTTGATCTACGGTCGTCATCGTCATTGGCGGAGTACTGCAACAGCCGGCTTATGTATATGCATGAGACCTACAAGGCACTTTGCATTGACTATTTATGGCAGTAAGTGGGCGTGGTGAGGGCGGGGTGTGACTAAAAAGCAGCTGAGAAACAGTCTCCTATTTCATGAAGCGGAGATTGCGTGCAGCTGCGCATACTTCATGTTTGATAGGTCACAAACCTACTTGGAGTAAGTAATTTTTTTGCTGAGCTTAAGTACGGTTTTAGTAAGGATTCTACGCAATGTTTGAAAGTGAGACCCCAGTTCCTTTTTATTTAAAGGCCTAACCCTAACCACCATCGAGAGATGTTTCTCTGTTTGCTCATGTCTCAAAGAAAAGCCCAAGTCTAAATCATCCAAACTTGATGCCAAAGCCATTTAACAGGAGTGCCTTTCCTGAGCCACCGCCATCTTTGTAGTATTGCTTCCTCCCAGCTCTGCCATCATCGTCAAAAAAAGACAAAGCTCTGCTATGATGGAGTTAAGTCCACTCAATGTCTCTCTACAGTGATAGAGCACTGTGACTGACTGGGTATAAACTGAGCCAATGGTAGAGCTGCGGAGGGGGTTTTGTGCTGAAAAGTTACCTGAAATACACTCCATTCAGGCTCTCCAGACCTGGCTCCACGGCGCAGAAGATGGTCGTCTGCGCTCCCTGCACGGCTGTCTTACTGCACAGTACAAAGATCTTCATGGATATTCGGATACACAGGTTTTGGTGCCTCCACAAATCAGACCGTACTACGCCCGGGTGCAGAGAAAAGACACTCACCCCTGTACCTGAAACGCACGCAGGTTTAGTTACTTTCTCCAGACTTGCTGCATCTTCTGAAATTAATATTTTCTGTGAGAAATTATTAAACCGCCACTTTCCTGAGGTTCATATCATCAAAACATTTGCTCACCTCGTAACCGCTCAGCAAGAGAGCGCGCAAACATGACGTTGGCCAGTTTGCTTTGACCATAGGCCTTCATGGTATCATAGCTCTGCTCACTGTTGATGTCATCTATTCGAAGCCCGGTCCATTTGTGGGCCACCGAGGCCACAACAATTATACGTGCAGGAGCTGACCTCTTGATGAGGTCAAGCAGCAGGTAGGTGAGCAGGACGTGACCTGGGGATAGCCATGAAGGAGGAAGATCAAGCCTCAGTGATCAAAATACTTCAGATTACTCAGACATTAAAGAACAAGTTTACTGTCTTTACTTGTTTGTTATGAAATTTGATCGGTCATGCCGAGTTTCACGTGCAGGGTGAGGGTGAAAATAGTCTTCTATCTCTATTTAGCCATCGACAGGGAAACGCTTGGATAATACAAGCCAGTCAGATCTGCATCACACTGAAAATTAACGCTCATGGGCTCACTCAATTTGGCTCATGACGGGGAACGCTGTTGTTGGTTTAACATCGCTAATAGAAGCTAACCATTAGCACTAGCAACTCCACAACATGGCAGAACTACTTCAGGCTTGTGTTATTTGCAGGGGCGCCTCCAGAAAATTTTGATAGGGGTGGCCAGACGGAGCCAAAGAAATTTTTGGGGTAGCACACCAAATTGGTCCTTGTGGTAACTCTGGGAGAATTTGGCCTGTGGCAATGTACTGCATTGCACCTTTATTTGTTTTTATTAAAGTAACAGCACGTATCCAAAACATTTACCCTAAATTTTCCAAACGCTAACATTTTAGAAAAATACATTTCGGTTATTTAAAATCTTATCCCAAACTGAATTTAAAAATGAATGTTTTTAGGTTTATTCACCTGTTTCTGTGTTCACAAAAAAAAAAATCAAACCTATGGAGATAAAAACTTTTTTTAAATGGTGAGCAGCAGAAACGTATGTATTTTTTTAGTTTGATTATTACTTTACTCATTAATTGTATTATTTTAACATTGTTTTACAATTATGTCTTGAACATACAAGATCAATATATAGTTTGACTGAACATTGATATGGTTTGTTAACACTGGCTTTTCCTGGGGGGGGCAGCAATTTTCTAGGGGTGGCCATGGCCACCCCCTTGGGGACACCCTTGGCAATTTGTGGACATAAATCCTCAACGTTGCAGAGTGAACAAAGGCAGTGGAAGAGTCGTGTTGCTGTTAGCCAATCAGAGATTAGATGTCCAAATATCAGGAAACACAGTCAGGTCCATAAATATTGGGACATCGACACAATGCTAACATTTTTGGCTCTATACACCACCACAATGGATATGAACAAGATGTGCTTTAACTGCAGACTGTCAGCTTTTATTTGAGGGTATTTACATCCAAATCAGGTGAACGGTGTAGGAATTACAACAGTTTGCATATGTGCCTCCCACTTGTTAGGGACCAAAAGTAATGGGACAACTGGCTTCTCAGCTGTTCCATGGCCAGGTGTGTGTTATTCAATCATTATCCCAATTACATGAGCAGATAAAAGGTCCAGAGTTCATTTCAAGTGTGCTATTTGCATTTGGAATCTGTTGCTGTCAACTGTCAAGATGAGATCCAAAGAGCTGTCACTATCAGTGAAGCAAGCCATCATTAGGCTGAAAAAACAACAGAAACCTATCACAGAGATAGCAAAAACATTAGGCGTGGCCAAAACAACAGTTTGGAACATTCTCAAAAAGTAGGAACGCACCGGTGAGCTCAGCAAAACCAAAAGACCCGGAAGACCACGGAAAACAACTGTGGTGGATGACCAAAGAATCCTTTCCCTGGTGAAGAAAACACCCTTCACAACAGTTGGCCAGATCAAGAACACTCTCCAGGACGTAGGTGTATCTGTGTCAAAGTCAACAATCAAGAGAAGAGTCCACCAGTGTGAACACAGAGGGTTCACCACAAGATGTAAACCATTGGTGAGCCCCAAAACAGGAAGGCCAGATTAGTTTGCCAAACAGCATCTAAAAAAGCCTTCACAGTTCTGGAACAACATCCTATGGACAGATGAGACCAAGATCCACTTTTACCAGAGTGATGGGAAGAGAAGAGTATGGAGACGGAAAGGAACTGCTCATGATCCTAAGCATACCACCTCATCAGTGAAGCATGGTGCTGGAAGTGTCATGGTGTGGGCATGTATGGCTGCCAGTAGAACTGGTTCTCTTGTATTTATTGATGTGATTGCTGACAAAAGCAGCACGATGAATTCTGAAGTGTTTCGGGCAATTTTATCTGCTCATATTCAGCCAAATGCCTCAGAAGTCATTGGACGGCGCTTCACAGTGCAGATGGACAATGGCCCGAAGCATACTGCAAAAGCAACCAAAGAGTTTTTGAAGGGAAAGAAGTGGACTGTTTTGCAATGGCCAAGTCAATCACCTGACCTGAATCCGATTGAGCATGCATTTCACTTGCTGAAGACAAAGCTGAAGGGAAAATGCCCCAGGAACAAGCAGGAACTGAAGACAGGGATGAAACCCAACGTCTGGTGATGTCTATGTGTTCCAGACTTCAGACTGTAAATGATTGCAAAGGATTTGCAACCAAGTATTGAAATGTATAAGTTTGATTTATTGTTCTTATTCTGTCCCATGACTTTTGGTCCCTTAACAAGTGGGAGGCACATATGCAAACTGTTGTAATTCCTACACTGTTCACCATTGATTTGGATGTAAATACCCTCAAATAAAAGCTGACAGTCTGCAGTTAAAGCACATATTGTTCGTTTCATTTGATATCCCTTGTGGTGGTGTATAGAGCCAAGAATGTTAGCATTGTGTCGATGTCCCAATATTTATGGACCTGACTGTAAGTCTCCAAATGCTGCTGCTCCCCTGTGTTCTGGCTAACTTCTAGTTCCTGAAACAGGAGCGACAAAGCCTTTCTTCCACACAGATTGGCTCACAGAGCATTGATTTCTGCTAGAGACCTCTGCTATGCATGAAACAAACAAGTGAACTTGGTGTTTAAAACACATTTGACATAAATGTTGATGTTTTTGTTTCATTCATCGTTGTGTCTAGTTGTGTAAATAGGAACCACTATATGACTTCAGTAATTACTGTGTGTAATAGCTGCAGCATCACAGATATACTGCTGATCATCTTTTGAAAAATGCTCTGCACAAACACTTTTCCACACAGAAGCTCTACAAGTTTTTTTTATTTCTCATGTCTTGTTTTATTCTTAGCATGAAACGCATTTTTTATTAAAACATTTCAAATTTACACAATGCAGATGTTATGGAAATGGTTTTGGGTGCATTGAGTCCACGTGTGTGTGGGCAAGGTCACACTGCTGCGTGACAAAAATAACGCAGATTGGAGGAAGGGAGGAGGACGCCATCCAGAAACGGGATACAAACACTGGCAGCTTGAATAAGTGAAAGAAAATTAGTAGTTTACTCTCTGGATTTGTTGTCAGCTTGTTAGAATCAAACTGATCATAACCTTTTTTGTGTTTATATCTAGTTATTCAAATGAAGCCAGTTTTATAAACGTCTGAAAACCAAATGCAAGGATACATTTTCTAATTGTACACAAAATGTTCTGGAGCTCACCCAGATGATTGACGCCCAACTGCATTTCGAACCCGTCGACTGTTTTGGAGTAGGGACACATCATGATTCCAGCGTTGTTGATCAGTATATTCACTTGTTTCTCCTCTGAAAAGAACACACCCTATAAGGCAACTGTCATATTAAGTGGATCAACGTTACATTGACAATCTGTTAACCCCAATAACAAATCGACACCAAAGTGCCTCTTGAGCCCTAAATAACCCAATTTTACAGCCAACCTTTGTTGATGGATTCAGCGAAGGCTCGGATGGACTTGCTATCAGACAGATCCAGTTTCTTGATGACCAGATTCTCGTTTCCAGTGTCCTCCAAAATATCGGTCCTCGCCTCTTCTGCCCTCTCCAGGTCTCTGCATGCCATGATGATGCGAGCGCCTGTGTGATCAAGTCAACAAATATAAGTTTAAAGGATGAGCTCAAAAAGAGCATTCTTGGTGTTCATGTCAAAGGTGTGGGAAACTCGTTTAATCAATACATTTGCAGAATTGCATGAATCGGCACGGAGGAGCCTGCTGCAACAGAGGGTGGTAAATGGTAAATGGCCTGTATTTGATATAGCGCCTTCTAGAGTCCTGGAACCCCCCAAGGCGCTGTACAACACTCATTCACTCATTCACCCAATCACACACACATTCACACACTGGTGGGGATGAGCTACAGTGTAGCCACAGCTGCCCTGGGGCGCACTGACAGAGGCGAGGCTGCCGAGCACTGGCGCCACCGGTCCCTCCGACCACCACCAGCAGGCAACGTGGGTTAAGTGTCTTGCCCAAGGACACAACGACAGCGACAGACTGAGCGGGACTCGAACCTGCAATCTTCCAATTGCGGGGAGAGCACTTAACTCCTGTGCCACCATCGCCCCCGTGCCTCCCGTGGCGCGACACGGGAGGATTTGGAGTCTTATTTCCTGATATGTCTTGCTTTGGATTGGCTAATAGCAACCACTACTTGCAACGTTGGTGCTTCTTCTCCACAAATAACTCAAGCCTGGAGGAGCTGCTAATGCTAACGGTTAGCCTGCACCAGCCGAGATGCTCTCTGCTGTTTCCTAGATGTTAAACCAGCAACAGCCTTCCCCGTCGCGAGTCAAGATGGGTGAGTCCGTGAATGTTATGTGACAGTGTGACGTAGATCTGTCAGGCCTTTGTAATCCTAGAGTTTCACCGTTTATTTTCTATCAGAAGCTAAAGCAGGAGATAGGTGTAGGAGACTGTTTTCATGTTCAGCCTGCGTGAAAAACTCAGAGTGACCGATTATAATCAGAAAAAGGTTTTTGCAGTGTTTCACCCCTTTAAAGATAAAGGCTCCGAGCACCTTTCCTGTGTTCAAAGCTGCCACTAATAATAAAAATATGGGGTTCATCAGGGGACTGCAGCCAGGCTCTCTGAACGCTGGAAGAGACGTAACCCCACACAAGTCCAAGGCCGCAGCTTTCCCTCATAATGACATTTCTAAATGTCTGTGTACTTTTGCTCATTTTCTAATGGATCCTGTCACCCAGAACCCCGTTTAACCATCTGGCACCCCAACCCACACGAGCACAGCCCTCTCAGCTGCTCTATTCTTATTCCAGCACAAACCGTGACACATCCTCATTAATGAGCACAGAAAGAGGTTTCGAGGACATTCCTGCTGTCACCCATGAACG
This sequence comes from Nothobranchius furzeri, assembly GCF_043380555.1. Taxonomy (NCBI): domain Eukaryota; kingdom Metazoa; phylum Chordata; class Actinopteri; order Cyprinodontiformes; family Nothobranchiidae; genus Nothobranchius; species Nothobranchius furzeri. The sequence continues at coordinate 56,098,639 of NC_091747.1, forward strand.
AATTTGCATGCCAGAAATAGACTTTTATATAGAAACACAACAGTACAGGCATCACCCAGATAAACAAACAGAAAAACACCCAACGTACAAACAAGCATTTGAAATATCTGTTCCCTGTAATTAAGGAAGGCGATAAGACATTTACCATTTGGAGCATCTGTGTCTCGTTACTGAGTCTTTTGTTCCTGTCCTGCTGCTCCCAAAAGGGAAAATGAGTCACAATAAAACATACAAATGATTAGATATTGATGATGGAGCAATCGCAGAACTTCTGTGCTGATAAATTACATGTTTCATGTTCAAACTGCCTAAAAGTGATGATTGAAACAGTTTCAGCTTGCTTTCTCTTGGAAGCAGCTGCCACACGAACCACGCCATCACCGCGTCACCAGACGATTTAACTCACTGACAGATTGTGCCAGCTACCGATTCACTCCTGGGCACGTTGCTCGTTTTGTTGTCCTCTTTGTCATAAAGTTTGGTGAATTTTTCTACTGAGTTAAATGAAAATTGTTTGCCTACATTTTAATGTATAGCTTGCAGAAGAAGAGTAATGATAACCAAGATGAACAGAAATGTTAAAACTGATGCCAGTGTTTCATTAGCGTCGCCTTGGTAACTGCACACCTGTATCTTTAGAAGACGAGAAGAACAGATGGAAAATAAATCCTTAAATAAACAGTTTCTGTGTAAAAGCTACGAGTATTATTTAAAAATGTATGCATGTTCACATTTATTTTTATGAGCTTAAAGTGTTTTATGTTTGCCTAGAAATCTATAGACAAACCATGGCAGCAGCAATGGTTTTCCTCTGCAGGTTGGTCTAGCCACGCCCAATCGTAGCATCAACAGGTCTACCATTGGCTCGTTTAAATAGGGGCACAGCCAGTTACAGCAATCTGCTTGCAAAGAGCTGTTGGGACGGTTTAGCCCCATCATGGTAGAGCTGCTTAGGCGCCAAACTACAACAATGGCAGCAGCTCAGGAGTGGAACTTAAAACAGCTTTGGCATCAACTTTAGATGGTTTAGACATGGACTTTTCTTTTAGACATGAGCAGATAGAGAGACTTGGTTTATGTTAGAGTTAGCTCGTTGCTAACACAGCAACAGCAGGCAGCAGCAGGGTTGTTTACGACAGTTGCAATTCCACCTTCAACCAGTAGGGCAGAGAAGCAGGAAACTGCTCTGTGTTACTTTAGGCACACTGCATAATGTTAGTGGTGCATGGTGGCACAGTTGGTAGCACAGTTGCACCACAGAAAGGAAGTTGACGGTTCAATTCCTCACAGCAGCCTTTCTGCACTCAGTCAATGTTCTTCCCATGTAAATAAGGGTTGTCTTCCAGTACTCCTGCACAGATCCAACACATGAATGTTAGGTTAACGGGAGACTGTGAGTCAGTGTGTCCATACGTTCCTAACCGAGCACTTCGCTCTCAGACTGCAGGTTTACTGGTGGTTCCCAAAATATCTAAAATTAGGATGGGAGGCAGATCTTTTAGTTATCAGGCTCCTCTCCTGTGGAACCAGCTCCCAGCCTTAGTCCGTGAGGCAGACACCTTGTCTACCTTTAAGACTAGGCTTAAAACATTTTTATTTGATAGGGCCTATGGTTAAAATCTGATGTTAGCCTAGATCTGGACAAGAAGGGGAGTAGAGGGAGGTGGAGTGTACAGTCGGTAAAGACGGCTCTCCCTTGCCCTGCCTCCAACATGCCTCCACCTAAATAGGATAGATTATCCAGAGTTTTCTCTGTAGTTATGCTGCTATAGGCTTAGACTGCTGGAGGATACACTGACCACTCTCCACACTCGACTACTTTCTTCTACAATCTGCTCCTTAACTGTATTATTTTCAGCAATTTCAGCTGTTAACTTTATTTTTTCTCTAAGTGTTTTTCTCCCCAGAAGAAGCTACAATGATGTTCTGCTGAGCTGTGGTGGCCTCATGGAGGGGGCCATCGTCTTGCACACTGCTGCTAACCACTTAAACATTCTCCCTCCCTTTCCTTGACGTTGAATGTGCTACTGCTAGTTTACCCGTTTACTTATAGATTCACTAGGATGAATACAATAAAGTTTATCTCTCGCCAAATAGAATATTTACTAAGAAATCACAATGTAACCATAGACACATTGCTTGGTGTGTGTGTGTGTGTGTGTGCGTGCATGCATGTGTGCTTGTGTGTTTGTGTGTTTGTGTGTGTGTGAATGTGTGTGTGTGTGTGTGTGTGTGTGTGTGTGTGTGTGTGTGTGTGTGTGTGTGTGTGTGTGTGTGTGCGTGTGTGTGTGTGTGTGTGTGTGTGTGTGTGTCTGTCTGCTCTGTCTTCTCAATCCCCAGTGAGTCGTGGTGGATGGCTGCTTATACTGAGCCAGGATCCTCTGGAGGTTTCTTCCTGTTAAAAGGGAGTTTTCGTCTCCACTGTCGCTATATGCTTGCTTAGTATGAGGCTTGATGCAATTTGCTGGGTTCCTTATATAGGAAACATTTTTTTCTGATTGGCTTAATGAACTGACCTGGATTGGAATATTTATTATGTGAAGTGCCTTGAGACGACTCTTGTCGTGATTTGGCGCTATATAAATAAAATTGAATTGAACTGAATTGACCCTTGTCGAGAGCATCTCCCACCTCTTGCCCAGTGACTGCTGGAGTTAGGCACCAGCTCCAAGAGGGCACATAACATCAAATCAAAATCATTACAGAAAACAAACAAACAAATAAAAACAGTAGCTCTAAAAAGGGGGCAGGTATGATGCCTCACGCTGAGCCTCGGATAAATTAAAGAACAATTTCAGCCACACGTTGCCCTGATGATGTCATCATCGGTGTGCATGGCTGCTCCAGTTTGGTCTGTCTGGCTCAGCAGTCAGAAGGGGGGGGAGGGGGGGGGCAAACCCTCACAACCTCCCCGTCCCTCTGATGCATCACTGACTTACCAGCCAGCATACACAGTTGTGTCCTATATGGACTATAAATGGGCAAACTGAATGGGTCCCAACAGGTTTTGTCTGTGGTTTCCATGGTGGCCCCACAGGAGTTCCCTCATCGATTTTACCGGTCCCTGAACAGGTTTTAATAAAGACCTAGGCGGTTTACCGGAGATGGAATGTAACAAAGTACAAGTACTTTATTGCTGTACTGAAGATGTTGTTTCTGTATCTGTACTTTTCTTAAGTAATTTTCTTTTGACCTACTTTTTACTTTTACTACACTACATTTTTAAGTAGTATCTGTACTTTCAACTACACTACATTTTAAAGTATTATCCGTACTTTCTACTTCACTACATTTAAAAATATTATCTGTACTTTCTACTACACTACATTTTAAAGTATTATCCGTACTTTCTACTACACTACATTTTAAAATATTATCTGTACTTTCTACTACACTACATTTTCTAAAAAAAACTTCAAAAGTAAAAAAAAGAAAAAACTAAGTTTCAGCCTCAGTCCGATGGAGACTGGCAGTAGTACGCAGGACTGCAGTTCCACAGTTAGTAGTACTTTAACTTGTGTTCATGTCTCCATACTTTAATACTTTTCAAGACAAAGGCCAAAATCATGAAGTTAAACTTCCTCACGGGCCACAAAATGTATTTATTTTTTTAAGAATGCAAACATTATTTTATATTTTTCATTTGTTCTGCTCAAAAAAGGCCTCAATAAAAATGGGATATAACATTTTAAAATATATGAATTTACATCAACCGCCTCCTGGAGAGACTTAAATCCACAATTCCAAAAACAGTGAGGGCCGTGCAAAATCACTCCTAGGGCCACAAATGGCCCCTGGGCCGCACTTTGGGCACACCTGATTTCAAACATGTCTTGGGTACTTCCACTTTTGCTTAAGTAATTGTTTTACCTCCTTTTCTGTACTTTTACTTAAGTAAAAAAAAAATCAAGTACTTCTTCTGCTGCTGGATAGACTCATACATGGGCCCCTGTGGGGCTACCATGAAAACAATGGATAAAACCCAACGGGACCCATGCGGTTTGTCCATATATATCCCAACAATATATGCTGGCTACATTTGGACAGTACTGAGAAAGGAGGGCATTTTACTCAAGGTACTTTGAGGTGATATACCAATCAGATCCGCTATAATGCATATAATGAAATTAGGTTTCATGAGATTAACAGTGAAGATTAGCTCCTAATCACCCAGGAAGAGAAAGTTTTTCCATCCGGAGAAAGGAGAGGAATGCTGGGTGGAAGTTAGTCACAATGAAGGAGGCACCCAGCAAAGCGGGCGATCCAGAACCGTACCTCTCTTTGCCAGATCCCTGGCTGTTTCTTTTCCAATCCCAGTGTTTGCTCCGGTGATGATGACCGTTTTTCCATCTAACCTCTCCTCAGATGACCAGTGGTTGCAGCACATACCCCTAAATAACACACAGGTAAATCAGGAGAGGAACATCCAATCACGATTGATACTAATTGATTGCTTTGTGAAACCTCTCGTCTTTCTTAGAAAGAGCAGATCAGTCAGCAAAATTACCCTTCAGTGGATTAATGTTACATGTCACAGATGGGAATCGGTTAAGTCGTTACTCTGATATAAGGGGAAATCATTTCTTAAATCTTATTTTACATAGATTTTAAATAAAATAATTTTAAAATATAAATTTAAAAATAATTTGCATAATTACAACAATCAACACTGATGTGTTTTATAAGCTTAGCATCTAGTAACACACCATAGTTTCATTGTCTGACATAAGAGATGCAGCCTTCCAACCTAGTTTTGCAAACAGAAACAATGAATGTGTTGATTAAATCTCCTACCTGCAGAACATTATTCTTCATAAAGAAGTTAATCTCCACTGTAGGATAGAAGAGCGACTTCAGGAAAATTAAAACATGTGTCCTTAAATCACACCACTCCTTCAGCGTTCAGTGTGAACAGTTCAGCCGTTGGCTTTTGTGCTTATCACCACCACACACACACACACGCACACACACATACACTCATGCACACACACACTTGCACAAATGCACACACTCACACACAAACACTCCGCCTGCTGCTAGTGTTTCACATCTCACGGCTGAGCCAATCCGGAGCGAGGTGACACATGACTGATTCACAAGTTACAGAATGGGAAACAGATGGATTCCCTGCTGGCTGAGAGAAAGAAAGAGAGAATGAGAGTGAAAGAGAGAGAGAGAGAGAGAGAGAGAGAGAGAGAGAGAGAGAGAGAGAGACTCCTGTTGTATGCTGAATGCACCCACAGAACAAGGATGACGCCTCATGCATCTTATTCTCAGTTCAAGTCATTTCTCTAAAACAACAACTGCAACACTGAGAAAGTGCAACAAAAAGGGTCTTTGAGTTTAAAATATCAGATCTAATAAAACATGTTGATGAATGCATGCCAACAAAGTGCATTTTTTGTTATCCAAGCATAGCAAAATAAAGATTTTACACTTTTAATTTGCAGATGCATGCAGTAAATGGGAAATGCTAACTAATATATGCAAAGAAATCGAGCAAAAAATAACAAGAAGCATCCAGAAAACTGGAAGCACATGAGCACAACTGCACAAATATTCGCAAAAGGGTCCAAAATTGAAGAGAAACCAAACAAATGATGAAAATAATGCTGATGAAGGATGCAAACCAGCAGCGAAGAGATGTGAAATACAAGTAAATTATGCACAGTAACACACACACACTTCAAACTCACTCGATCAGTTTAATCTGCTTTATTTTTCCACACGTCTTCCTTCTTACATCCCACCAGTTTTATTTAAAATTAGCATGTTTCTTTGACCCCTTTGCACAACTTATGTCCATGCCTGACACGTACAACATTAACCAATAAACCTCAGAAACGTCATGCATTTTGCAGCACAGCTTGTAGGAGAACGGTTTATCTCCAGCGGATCCCCAGCAGGTGGCAGCTCACAGCCCACAGCTTTAGGGAGGTGAGGTTGTCCTCAGCTGCCCTGCAGCTTGCAGCCAGAGCACAGTCCCTGTAGCGGAAAAGGGAAGATGTGAGAACATCTTAAACAAAATGATTGAATAATGATCTGAACCGTCTGCACCTGCTTTTTAAAAAAGACAATGTGTGGAATAATTGTAAAAGACAAGTTTTGATGAGTAATCAGGAATCTGCTGCAGGCGGCTGGATTTTACACTAACTTGTAGAATCCACCAGTGAGGACCTGGTTGTCAGGGGTGACGGTGCAGTAGACGGTGGTGTATGCTCCCTCTGCCGGCGTCTTCAGCACAAAACTGAAGGTCTTAATTAAGTCCACAAGAGGGCGCCTTATAGGTCGTGTGATTTCAGTGTTCACAACACCCGGGTCCACTGAGAAAACCATCACTCCAAAACCTGCAGAGGAACAGTCAATTATTGTTGTTTTGGGACTCAGACATAAATAATAGAGTCGTGTATAATGTGTAAAATAACAAAGTATAAGTATCTATAGAAATATTCAGCGCTCTCATTCACTCAGTGTTTCATTAAATCTGCAGTGGTCTCTAGAATAAATGAATGCCTTGAAATTGTTCTTTGTGGGAAAAAAAAGCACTGGCGCTCCTTTTTCACAAAGTCAAAATTAGCCGTAAGAAACGGGAGCAGAAAACGACAGGATTTGTAGACTTTCTCGTTATCATTGGGCATCTCGCCTCTGATTGGCTAACAGCAATGCAATGCAACTCTACTACTGACTCCATTTGTCTGCAACTTTGATGTTTTAGCTCCACAGATAAAAGAAGCCTGAAGGAGTTCTGCCACGTTGTGGAATTGCTAATGCTAAAGGTGAGCTTCTACTAGCCGAGACGTGCTCTGCTCTCTCCTGGAGTCCAGAATGCCAATATACAGCGTGATGTAGGTCTCTGTCTTTCTCTGACCCGAGCATCTCTCTGTCTAATTTCAATCGGTGCTAATGCAGGAAATAGGGGTAGAAGACTAGTTTGACGTTCAGCCTGCACGTGGAAGTCAGCGTGATTGAAAGTTTCTCAGCGATCTTTAAAAAGACAGCTATGTTTCCCGCCCAGAGTTGAGGCATGAGACTCACACCCTGACAAGAGAGGCAGATGCTTTTTACAGAAACATAAAAAGTAAGATTCATGAAGTCAAAGATCATCATGCCGTCAGTGTTTCCCCCCACACACACATTACCCTCGGTTTTTTTAGCTAGCTCTCTGGAGAACAGCACGTTAGCGAGCTTGCTCTGAGCGTACGCCCTGACAGGGTGGTAATCTTTCTCCCCGTTCAGGTCATCAAAGCGGATCTTGCCCATGGCGTGAGCTGCTGATGACAGGTTGATAACTCGGGATGGCGCCGAGTGCTTCAGTAGGTCTAGAAGCAAGAACGTCAGGAAGAAATGACCTGAAAGAGGCAGAAATGAAAAAAATAAACAGAGATATAAAAAAAAACAACACAAAAACTTTACTGGTATTGGAAATTGTAAATTCTTTAACCTAAGTGATTGACTCCAAACTGCATCTCATATCCGTCCACGGTCTTCGCATAAGGACAGATAGCCACCGCTGCGTTGTTGATCAGGAAGTGGAGAGACTTTTCCGCTGGAAAACCGGGTGTCGTCATTTAACAGGCTGCATTTTTCAACTGTTCTGTAGATTTGGAATATCTGTGCTAGTTAATGGAAACCCACTGTTGTAAATGTTCTCAGCAAACAGGCAGATGGATTTGGTGTCAGCCAGGTCCAGCTGCCTGACCACCACATTGGCGCCATCCACGTTCTTCATGATGTCAGAAGCAGCTTGTTCTCCTTTGGTCACATTTCTGCATGCCAAAATCACTCGGGCACCTACACACGAGATATCGACTCCTCCAAGTGATGACAAGGCTTCGATGTACGCCCAGACTGACCCACTCAACAAACCAGTCCCTTTAAGGTCAAATTTAAAAGGTGCAGCCATGTTTTCTTACCTCTTGCAGCGAGCTCTTTAGCTGTTTCTTTGCCTATTCCAGTGTTTGCTCCCGTTACTATTGCCGTCTTCCCCTCCAGACGCACATCTGACGTCCACTTTGGGATGAACAGAGACCTGAGGAATCAAGAAAGATCAAAACAAGTCAAAACTCTTTTCAGTGATGTTCATTTTTTGTGATAACATTAGCATTTTTAAAGAAAATGTGCTCTAAATCCAGATATTTTTGTTGAAATCGTGTCTCTGAGAAACTGAGAACTTCAAAAACATGATCCCACCTTACAGTCTTCATTTCTAAACTGGCAAAATTCCCAATGAAATACAAATGTCTTTATCCTTTAGAGATTCCGCTTCAAATCTCAGGTCCAAATATTGAGCAGAGAGAAAAGATCTTCCCTTTATATAGTTGAAGGTTCACATGGGATGCTTGTAGGCACAAACATTCCTCTGTTCAAGTTCAGTTACTGAAACAAATCAATGACAGCTCCATTTTTTATTAGGGTTCTGATGAGGAGACACATGACCTGCAACAATTAAGCCAAACAAGCTGTAAAGCATGTTTGTCTTTAGTTCTAGTTTAATAAAGCTTGTATCTTTCACTTAAATGATTCCTCTGTTATAAAAGTTGGAATTACATCATTGCAACTTGAGCGCTTTAAGCTAAGGTTGTTGCCCAGGCGTTGCAGTGTTAAGTTAATATTAGACCATAGCCGTATCAGTAAGATCCGCGTGATTCAAAAGCAAAACAAATATCACAGAAGAAACCAGAAACTCAGCTTTTAAAGCACTTAGATGTCAAGGTCTTTTGCAAAAGAGCGTTTGAAACTCAAAACCTGGTTCCGCCGTTAAGGTAACTTGAGTTTTTTATTAATGTGGATTTTCTGGTGCTTTCCACATGTCTGTAATATCACTTGGACCAAATATTTGAAGCTGTTGTGCCAGTTTTGTTATATTATTCAGTTCAGCAAAATGTAACCAGTGGCGCGCCCAGAAAATTTTCATGGGGGGGGCCAGTGGAAATTTTGGGGTGACTCAGCAAATCGGTGTCTGTGGTAGCTCAGGGGAGTTTCGCCTGAATCTGTGCATTGCTTTGCTCCTTCGCTGTTTTTTTTATAATAGGCTTGTGCTTCGAACACATTTACCTCAAATTTGTGAAACTTGAACATTTCAGAAAAAAGACTTTGGCAGTTTTTAATTTTTTCAGTTATTGTTTCTATTTTTTCCGAGTTTTAATTAAAAAATTGATTGAGCCTGCTGCTGTTTCAACAAAAACAATCAGAGTTCATACTTTTTTCTTGATAGTGATGATTCTCATACATACTTTAAATTGTGATTTATTAAAACAGTTCTATTAAAAAATTCTATTAAAATAAAAAATTTATTAGCTTTAAAATTGTCTTGATTAGAGGAGATGAATGTACGATTTGTGTGAACATGAATGTGATTTATTAATGAGGGTGGGGTCTTCCCTGAGAGGGCAAACTGGATGGCCAACAATTTCCCGGGCGGGACCAATGGTCCCCCTTGGCCGCCCTTTAGAGGCACCACTGAGTGAAACCCTACAGAAGCTAAAACTGGAACACTGAATAGGACTGGGCTTCCTCTCATGTTTTCTTTCATAGAAAACGCGTAAAAAGTACATAATATATAATTATTTAAATGCATGATTTATTAGGAACATTTGATTTGGACACAAAAGAACAAACTCTCTAAGATGTTACCTAAAACCATAGTACACAGAGAAACTATGAACTTTAAATAAAAAATGATTAATGTAGGTCACAGTGGCAAAAAGTACACTCGATATCCATCCATCCATCCATTTTCTGTAGCTGCTTATCCACGGAGGATTGCAAGGACAAGGAAAAAAACTGTTATATCACCCAAACAAATGAGTGAATTATGACTTGTGACGAGTTCCTGGCACCAACATGAAAAAAGCTTCCCCTTCAAATCAGTTCTTTGCTCATTTATCTTGTGTGGCTCTACAGTTGATCAGAAATTGAAATGAAACGTGACAAAGAAGCAGCTTAGGTTCTAAGAAACCTTGAAAAACACATTGATCAAGACCACTCTTAAAATTCTTGATTCCCAAAGACCAAAGCATAATTTGAGCCTTTTGCACAAGCTACATATTCTCTTGGTTTCAGCTTTCTCTGACAGTTTTACACATTTATTTATTTATTTCACCTTTGGTTCTAGTCTAAATAAAAATCAACATTTTCTGACATGTTTATAACGTTTTACCACTTGGGGGCAGACTATAGCAACTTCAAAACACAAGACACACGTTCAGATTATTTTTCTCACACATTTAAAGCTCAAGAAAAAAAAAAGAGAGATGAAATCCTTTGACTACAGCTGAGCCTTGTGTTGGCCGTCCAGCCATTCCTCGTGTAAACCGTGTGAAAGCTAGTCATAACTTCCTGTTTTCACCAACAACCATAAAAATAAGCCGAGACGAGATGCACGCTGAGACACCAACACACACATATGTAAACACACTGCTGCTGACCCAAACCAGGACCGATGAACGTTGCCAGTTCCTCTCATGTGGTCTCTGTGTGACTCTAGCTGGTCTGACTGTTGGAGCAGTTTCTCCTCACAGCTGCTCGCCATCCCCTGGCTTGATGAAAGGCCGCCTGCCTGTCTGTCTGTCACTGCTGGGACAAAGGCAGTGAAAACTTGCCACACATGTAATTAAGATTGCTTCACAGGCATTATAGATCATCAAGGGGGGATCAACAACTCATTCATTGTAATTTGTCCATCCCAAAATAGGAATGTAGACTGAGAAACCACAGGATGCAGGATGTCTGCCATCAAGGAGTGGAAAAACAAACATGCAAAACATATTTAATTTCAATCAAAATAGTCTTTTATTTAATCATTGCAACATGTTTGATTGATATGTACATGATTTATACGGTGAGGGCTGACAGACAATGCACCAACGTTTCCAGAAGCGTTTACTTTTTACCTTTTGAACGATTTGAACACAAAATAAGTTCCCTTCAGCCTTTTTTCCAAAGAAAGCACAAACCAGTTGTGACATGGGTTCTTCTAAACTTACTTTTTTGTAAGTTATAATAGTTCTATGGTCAATACGAAACATAATTATGAAGTTCTTTGCACAAATTCCCTCTCACATAAAGCAGTTTTATTCTCAACAGCTTTGGTATCTTCCAGAATGAGTCCCTTTTCAGGGCTCAGTCACTTTAAGACAGCAAGCTGGAACTGGCCACACCCACCCCCTGCTCAGGCTGCTATAAGCTGAGAAACTCCGATATCTGGAAGGGGCTCACGTAGAGTTGCTCCTCCTCCAACAGCAGCTCTCTCTTGCGTGTTAGAGGTGGTTCTGTTTTCCTTATTTGGGACATCACAAATGGGGGCTTTTCAAACTGCTTGTTTTAGGCACATATTTCCTAACATTTGGTGTTTATAGAAGAAGTAGAAAACCACATGGCAGTGCAAATTGATGCAAAAAGTGAGTTTTACATAATATGTTCCTTTAAAGCAGGAACTTATTGTCTGAATGAAGTACTAAAATCCGAGCACCAAGGAGGTTAAGGGTACAAAAGGCCCCAAGGTCTCAGTGCAACAAACTTCTGCCACATGATTTCTGTATCTGTTAGCTTTGTGATTGTTTGACCTAGCTTATAGACGACAGCTAAGCTAATTGTCATTTGTGCAAACCACTGAAATGAGCGGGCTTCAGGGCCCAGTGGTTTGGTATGAAAATGGCCAAAAGGAGCTGCAACACACATAAATAACATCAATGAGCTCTTGTAAACACAAACATTAGCTAACTTTCACCTTGTTAAAGCTAACAAACATTTAGCTAAATATCTGCTAGCAAGATTTGGCTCATAAACACTATAAAGACTCAAAGTTAGCATCCCTGTCAGAGTCTTAAGATGTATTTGGTGAATGCTGTAACAGCAGTGCTTTCAAAAAGGTGTTGTGAATGCTAATTAGAAAACCTTTTCCAGCCCCTCCTGGATTCATAATGGATTTGGTTTTAATTTTCATGGAATGGACCAATAGACTTCAATTACACAGAACTTTCTTTTCAGACCCTTTTTTATGTTCGATTGTTTTAAAACCAACAAGATGATTCATGTTAGAACAAGAAGGCAGATGAAAGGACCAGTATTCTATAGAAAATCTACCAAAATAAAAGCCCAAAAAGGCAACGAAAAAACAAACAAAAGCCTCAGGAACTTACCTCATGTTACTTTTAAAGAAACAAATCAAAATTTTCTTTAAAGTCCCAAATTGTGCTCATTTTTTCCTGCTGTCGGTGGCACCAGTATATCAAAACACATCACACATGTATATTAAAAATATCCCTTGATATTCACAAATCAGCAAACTTTTTCGGGAAATATATAAAACTATTTATCACAAAGGCAACTTGTGAAAAATGCACCAACGATTTACTTCTGCTAAAATATTTTAAACAAACATTTTACTTCTTTTCATCAAAGATTAAAACAGAATAAAAAGAGTCAAACCAGTGATAAAATAGCTTATCAAATGCATAGCATTTTTCTACTCAAACTGCACATGTGGTGCAGGAACAAGAAAATAATGACTTGGAACAGATTAAAGAAGCTTCATACTGCTGTAATGTGAACTAGATTCTGTTAGCTTCTCTTAGCCTGACGCCACACTGGAGACGTCAGCAGCGTGAAGCGTAGCTACTTCAAACCGAATCCTTCAGAGTCTTTAGAGCTGATCCATACCGGCCGCAGCGCAGAAATATTCAGGTGCATCCCAGAAGCAGTTTGCCATGCTGCTAAATATACGTTAGGCGCAAGCTGTTTCTGGGATGCGCCTGAATATTTCTGCAGTTAACATAGACCCAGAAACAAAATTACACACGGTTTCAGTGTAAAATATCCGATCATTTTCAAAATAAAAGACTATTGCAGCAATGCGATTTCATATCTATGTAAATTACGTCGATAAGTGTGACCTTACGTCTCATTTATTACCAGCTTTTTTCGAGAAGTGCAACGGTGTGTTTTTCATGGCTTCAATCCTGGCAGTGGAGAGGAACATCATAAATGACATCACACAGTGACATCAAACGGGATCTTCTTTTTGATTTAATGGCGGACAGCCGAGACTCTCCCGGTGAGGATCGGCATCCACTAAAACTGTCCCGCTGCCGTTCCGCACCGCTGACGCCTCCAGTGAGATGTTGGGATTAATTAAATATTTAAAATTCTTTTTGCTTTTTGTAAAAACCTCAATTTTTAAACTTAGAAACATTTTAAAAAACTCTGCCCACATGGTGGACATCTTATTTTACAAAGCAAGTCTAAATTAGCTTGATGTCAAAACAAAAAAAATTTTTTTTTATGTTTGAAGGTTATTGAATAAATTAGATATGTATTAATATTTGGTTCCAGTTAAAAGCTCGACACCATAAGAAAAAATATAAAATTAACAAACTAATTTTCCCTTTCTTTGGATTCCATCAGAACCTGATATGGTGGAACAAATGTCACTTTCCCCTCTGCCTCTCCTGTCTCACTTCTTGGACCGGCAGTGTCTCGCCTTGTGAGGTGTTGTGGGTAATGGAGTCCCCTTGAGGTCTCAAGCTGCTCTGAAAAAACTGAGTCGTTTCGTTGGCTTGCTCCTGGATGGGGCTCCCGAAGGTGCCGCCCTGTCCGCTCTCCTCGCCGCTGTGAGACGTCGGGCTGACGTAGACGACAATGACGTCTCCGGAAACGTTCATCACCTGACCGCTGGAGATGAAGGTCGTGTTGTGGTTCCCGGAAACCATACCTGAAGGGAAGATTTAGAACAGAAACGCACAAATCACAGGGATTAGTGAACATTCAGTCATAATTTAAATAAATCTGCTCTAGCATGAATAAATGCCTTGTGAGTCATTGTCTGTGGAGGAAAAAATGCTCTGGCAACTATATTTCAGGAAGTAGAAGATAGCCAGAGGAGTGGGAAAAAAACAGCAGGATTTGGAGGCTTACTGATTATTATTAATGATTTTCGGACGTCTCCTCTCTGATTGGCTAACAGCAACGCAACTCCTCCGCTGCCTGCGTTCGCTTTGCAATGCTGATGTTTTATCTCCACAAATAACACAAGCCTGAAGGAGTTCTGCCATATTGTGGAGTCAATGCTAACAGTTAGCGTCTACTAGCCGAGAAGCGCTCTGCTCTCTCCTGGAGGCTAAATCAACAACTGCTTTCTGTGGTCGTGACGTCAAGATAGGCAAGTCCATGGGTGCTAACTTACATAGCTCTGTGTGGTTTTTCTGACCCGAGCGTTTTCCTGTCTATTTTCAATCAGAAGCTAAGGGAGGAAATATGGGTAGAAGACCGTTATCACATTCAGCCTGCATGTGAAACTCAGAGTGGGTGGTTGCATTTTAAAAATAACAAGAAGAGTGTTAGATTTCCATTTAAAGTTGAGGAGCTGCAGTAAAACGAGGTATGTACATTTCCCCTAATTATTACGCTGCTGAACTAAATCTTGGCTAACCTCAGGTGACTAGGACATTGAAGCGGCTTGCACAGCGGGTTTAATGACAATGCAAAATGACCACAGACAGGCCACGGAAACACAGACTCACATCATTTCCTTTCCTGCCACACTAACATTTAGGTTGCATGGGAACATCGAGACCCAAGAATTCCCTCGTAAACGGCTCGAGATTTTAAAGAGAAGGCGACATTTTGCTGCTTATCAGATCACTGTTATGAAAAATCCTTTAATCTGGCTCTACAAGGAGTATAAAAGTCATGTTTATAGCTCAGTGGCGGCATACTTCAGGTGTGGAAGGAGATCAGTTTTATTATTTACACTCGTCCACATTTAGCCTCCGCTTCCTATTTTATCCTGCCTCCCGTCTGGCTTTCCAGCCGACCCACTGACTCACAGCTCGTGTTTCAGAATCATCAATGTATTTATGCGCACGCACACACACACACACACACACACACACACACACACACACACACACACACACACACACACACAATCAAAATCTCGATAAATGTAAGCAAATGCGTCCTAGCAAGCGTGTTTATTCCTGCGTGCACAACCATAAAAGCAGACAGTCCCACGGAGTTTGGAAAGACGAGCAAACATCCTCACACACACACAGAGAGAGTGTCTGTGTTCACATCTCAGCAGAACTTTTCCGGGAACGCCAGTGGAGTTGAGAAAAGGGAGGGGGGGGGGGGGGGGTTACCACAGCTTTGAAAACAAAGCTAAGAAGAATCTGACTAATGTCTACAGATTTATCGTTTCTTAATGCTGCTCTGATTTTTCTGAAAGTGCAGCGTTCTGCTGCAAGTGTGGCAGGAAAGTGGAAAGCTACTCTCAAGTTGTCAACAACATGGTGCTCTTTTGTTTCAAGGCCTGAAATGACTGGAGGCTAAAATGTACCTGAGCAGGTGAGACCTCTCGCTTCTTCTTAACCTTTATATAGCAAAGGTGGAAAGTGCATCCAGTCAGTTGCATGATGGGAAATAATCTCAAACCAGGAAGAATGTCCTTTAAATACCCAGCTGTTAATGAGAGGCAAAAAATCCTAACACGATGTGTGTGTGTGTGTGTGTGTGCTGTATTTTTGTTGGGGAGGGTAAGGTTATAGAAGTATTACTCAAGCTGCACACATCTTGCTTCAATTAAAGCTGTGGTCACTTTGCGCAACCCCAAGGAACTCTGGGTAAACAGGAGCTTTGTACTTTAGAAGTTATAGTTCACTCACACACACACACACACACACACACACACACACACACACACACACACACACACACACACACACACACACACACACACACACACACACACACACACACACACACACACACACACACACTAAGCAGAGTTTGTTAAGAATGTGGTTCTGGTGGTTCTGTAAGGCATCAAACATGAATATCGTTTTCCTGCGTCCCGTGTGGTCCACCCTCAGAATTCAGAGACCAACCATCAATATGAGCTTTATTAAAACATATTTCTAGAAAACAATCAGACCCCGTATTTTTGTGCTGAAACCAAACCGCTGCTATGAGCTGTATTCAGCATCTACCGATGTTCTGTTTGGACCAACCGCTGACCCGATTGGGCTGCTTTCATAACGAAACATCACCACTCGGAGGCTGAGGCACAGAATGTATGTAAATAAGTTTCCCTCAGTGTTTTGGCAACACAAAAAGGTCCACGTGAATGATGGGACAGTAAAAATTTCCATTCAGTGCATCAACTGTTTCCTGGGTTGCTGATTATCTGATGACACGGCCGCTCAAGGCAAATCTCCCGTGGTGACAAATGTCGGTGAACGTGAGCGTGATGTGCAGGTCTGTGGTCGCCCAGTGTGACCGGTCCAGCAGCAGCTTCACGAGCTCTCTCCCTGTCAGAAAATCTGCGGCTCCAGTCTGCAACGGACCAACGACAATACACCCAGGAAGTGACGCAAAAACAATGTGAGAGAAGCCGTATCAACATTAGCAACAATGGAGGCTAGATGCAAGAACGTGTGGAGTCTGCCTCTTTGGCATTCAGTCCGGGGTCTATTGATGCTAGAGCTATTTTCCCTTCCAATTTTACCATCTTTGGTATCCGTCATGTATGCATTTCAACAAGTACACTTGTGACGTTAGCATGTCCTGCTAGAGCGAGCAATCGTGCTGTTTGGCTGACTAAAATCTCGGGCTGTAAAGTGTGCCACCACCCTAGAGTCTGTGCAGGTGCGACATGAAGCAGTCTGTTGCGACAGCCGGAAAACACAGAGTGTACCAGGCTTGAGAGGTGGGATCTGGTGGAAAAGGTTGTGGTCAGGAATCGCCTGCTCTTGAACATGACCTATAGGAAAAGATGTGGTTGTTAACTTTCTGTGGAAATAAATCTCAAAGCAGACCCATCGACATCCTGGGTGATGAGGGTGAGGGTTAGAGGGAGACTCACTCATTCAGCTGTTGTTTTGTGTGGAAGAACATTACAATCTAACGTTCTGCAGACCAACATCACGATTATCGTGTTTTGTGAATATGTAAATTGCCAAGGATAGTATGTGCATGGAAACCGTTTTGCAATGGTCGTTGGATTTATATTAGTCAGCCAGAGATAAAAAATAAGGGGTTCTCTTAGCCTACGAGCGATCTTCTGTATGTGCAACTGAACAGTCTAACCATGACCCATAGACAGAGCTCAGTTGAAGGGGCAACATCTACAGTTGTCATTAAAAAAGTCTCTAAAAGTTATTGGACAGCAATTGGACCAATCAGAGCAAAGGACAACATGACATATTCATAGCAACAGAAATGAGTCAACAGGGCAGTCCGCCACACACCATAGAAGAAGAAGAAGTACCTCCATCTGCTCGGGTCTCAAAGTAAAGCCTAAATCTTCCCAAGTTGATGCCAAAGCCATTTCAAGTGAGTGCCATTATTGAGCCGCTGCCATCTTTGTTGTTTTGCCGTAATGGCACCAAGCCCACCAGACATCGCTACAAACAGAATGCTGTGATTGGCCTGGCCTAAACGTAGCTGAGCCAATGGAAGACCTGCTGAGGCTACAATGAAGCGTGGTAGAGCCACCTGCTATGGTTTTTCTTCACATAAGGAACACATGCTACCCATGTTTAAGGTATTGGGTTTATCCGTTGCAGATTTCTATACATAATCTTGAAGTATGACGTACCTGAAGTACCTGAGGTAAGACTTGGTTCAACCAGCCGACTGTGGAGGCTCTCCGGAGAACACCCCAGTTCCGACTCTCCCGAAGAGAGCTTGTTGTCCCTGGAGGAAACCCCCAGGTCTTTCTCTGACCCAGACGCCTCAGACGGTTTGTCCAGGTACAAATGTCCCGCGGATGTGGAGGTCATCAATGCATTGACCAAGGTGGTGGCAGAAGCTGAGCTACTGTCATGTGAGGCGGAGTTTGCATTTGCTAGTCTGGAAACTTCCTCCTGTTTTATGGGTGATGTGTCAGATAGGTTGGATCTGTACTGAGGTCTGACTGCAGCCTGGGACAATGGCACACAGACTTCAGCAGGTGGATTGGATATTGGGATCGTGGAGGAGGCGTGGATGAGAGAAGAAGAAACCGAGACAGGATATGTGACACAGGTCTCACCGTTAGATGATGAACTAATATTTTCAGGTCTTTGTCCTCCTCTTTCGTTCTCCTCTTTTCTGTTTTGCTGTCTCTTTTCTCCATTTCTTTCTTTTTCAAGAATGCCACATGAGCAGGTTCCGGACATCCCAGGATCCACAGCCTGGCTACAGTCCTCATTTTCCCCTACTTCCAGTGGTTCATGGACGGGGACGACGCATGTACAAGGCCCTGCCAAATGCAAGGGCGCATTCAAAACCTCTTCTTCTGAAAGCTCCTCTGGCTCCCCTGACACCCTGCCATTCTCTGCCACCATCTTCTCCTTGATGTCTTCTTTATCCACCATCTCTTTCGCGGAGGTTGGAGACACCCCGACGTTGGACACAGGAGGAGATGGAACGGTGCTCGGCGAATCGGTTCCAGGACTGTGAGGTGATTGGCAGATGAGTTTGGTGGTTTCACATGGGGAACTAGTTCTAGGGCTTTCTGCTACTGTTCCACTGTGGTAAGTAGGGCCCAAAGTTTCCTAGAAAGTATATAAACAATAAAAAAAAAAGTTTTCATAAAGTGTCTTGTCTCCTTTATTTGCTTTGCAACAGAAACGTCACAGTACCTGCTGAATCCTGCTCCTCTTCAGATTCTGAACACAAGACCGCAGATTAACTAAAGATAATATAAACACAGCAGAATTAGCCAGTGACCCACACACATCTGCTGCAGCCACCGTATGCGGACATACCAGAGAGGAGCTTCAGCTTGTCCTTGTAGCAGAACAGCAGCAGGATGAGGAGACACAGGGCAGTGATGACCAACAGCACAGTGACTAAAACCCAGGGAGATGCTGAGGAAGAGAAAAAAGTATGTTTTTGTTGTTGATCAGAAGTATTTTCCATTTCTTTAAAAGTGAATTGTGTAGAAATGGAGTGGAAATTACATTCTGTGGTTCCTGCAACCGCTTTAAACAAATGGAGCTTTTTGCCGGCCGTCGTCAAATTACAATTGTGGGCGCTGCAGCATTAGCTCGCAGGAGACATGGCAACCCCTCACTAACTAATGCTAAACAGTAGCGATGTCCCTCCTTCTTTTGTTTAGAAAGGAGATGAACGGACAATCCAGCAGCCCGCAGGATATGAAATATGTTTCAGTGTAACCTTCCTTCAAAAATGACTGAAACATTAGATTATTTTGGGATTTTAGCACTGTAAAATTCTCACTATATTCTTACATACTGCACCTTTAAAGTTCTCATTCAATTTTTCCATTTTCTGGGGTCTCTAATATAAATTGTTGCTTCTCTTTGGACAAAAAAAAAGTTTTGGTGCCCTTGTTTCAGGAAGTAGAAGTTTGGGGGTCCAAAAGGTTAGACTGAAGGCAACTGAACATCTCTGGTTTCTTGAAGACGTGTTGGTTCTGACTGGAGTATGGGAGAGTCGAGCTTTAAGCTGCAGCTGCCTGTTGTTGCCTAATAAGCCAAGATGTTGATGTCGTTAGTTCCTATTGTGTTGATCCAAGAAGGTGTGACCTAAACTGAAACTGTTTTGGAATTAGGTTTAGAGTTGCATCTTAGGTGCTGGGAAGGAGACATCTTGCCTCTTATTGGCTAACATCAACGCAACTCTTCCACTGCCTCCATTTGTTTTATCTTCACAAATTATAAAAGCCTGAAGGAGTTCCTGTTGAAGAGTTCCTAGCGCTAATAGGGGTATAGTAGTAGTAGGTATGATCGTATTTAAAAAATAACAAGTGAAACGTTTTCTGTAAAACCAGAAATGCTGTGAAGGTACTCGCTAATCACAGTCTCCCATGATCTTTTACTCATTGGAGGATGCGTTACCTGAAACGTGCTCTCCACACATGGCGTCGGCCTGAGCATTGCCTGGCTTTAACTCACTCCTGCCCTCAGCTTTACAACTGGAAAACAAACAGGAGTATGAAGATTTGTATCACATCACCTTCATTTTCCTTCTTAAACTTTGGTGGATGTACCTCCGCCACGGTTTGCACTGCTCATTAAGACCCCCAGCAGAAAAAAACCCATTTTTACACGGAGCACAGACTTTCCTTCCGCTGGTAGAGTCTGAAACATAAGCACAAGTACGCAATTACTTATTGGTGAATTGCACCCCTTAATAAATTGCTGTGTTATTTTTTGTCCTGGTGCATCACCATTTTCCAGCTCAAGTGTGTAACCGGGATCACAGGTGGGGATGGCCTCACAATATTCACAGTGGATGAGGTGACACTGGTAGCCGGGCTTACAGCGACACGGCTCCTCCGTCTCAAGACTTTCGGTCTTTTCATTTCTGCTCATGAAACCCTTACCTGGTAATAGGAAGGAAGAAGAAAAACTAGATTAAAAAGTCATTATCAATGTGTCAAATCGAAACGCTCACCTCTTTTGAACTTGTTGATTTCTTTCTAGACACAAATGTAATGATCTGAGCTGAAACTGCAGAAACTGACCCGTATCACAGAACTTCTTCGGGATACAGGTTGCGGCATCTGTCCAGCCGGGCTGATACTCGTGATGATTGCAGTTTGAACATACGGTCTGTTGGGATTCAGTGCAGGGACTCAACACGCGGGATCCTGATGAGAACACAATCAGAGGAAGGGAGGAGAACTTTGTTCATTGAATTTTAAAAATGCATAAAATCCATACAATTGCAAATTTTTGGGGGGCATTTTTAGCACACAAAATATAGTGTGTGTGTGTGTGTGTGTGTGTGTGTGTGTGTGTGTGTGTGTGTGTTTTACTACCTGGCTGACACTTGTTGCAGCATCTGGAGTCCTTAAAGTACTGTTTTTCCCCACACAGAAGGGCTTTGGAGGTTACATTCTAAAAATAAAGAAAGATAAATTATAAATTTTGTGCTTTCTGGGTGTCAAAATAAACGATTTACCAAATATGATATTTTACATGATTTTGTTTCTCACACTCAACCCTTTTAGTCTATATTTAGTTTCCACATCTTACAGAAGCACTGAACTTCATTGAAAATAAAAGCAATCAAAATAAGCAGAAATAGAAAAAGAGGTAATCAAAAATTCTGAAAAATAATGGAGATGTTTGAATAAGAAGATTATTGCCCTAAATTATCATTACTTAAATCATCAAGTTTTTTTTTCTTGAGCAGTATTTAAATAATATTGGACATAATTGTTCACATAGCACAAGCTCAGCACTTAGAGTAAGGCTACAAACAGTTTCCAGATGTGGGTTTAGTTTTAAGATCATTTTTACTGAAACAAACGGAAACATCAAGAAAAAAGAGGTCGAGATCTACATTTCCAAGACACGCCCAGGAGGATTATTTTCCATCCTCTCAAAAACACCCGATCACTAAATTTGCACATCATCCTGCTGCATGAATAAAATTAGCTTTACCAGAATAAAATCCACTCTGACACCACTGGTGCTGTGAGAATCGCCACGGTGCCCACACATCTGCACTTTAAAATCCCCATTAGTGCAAAGTGCACTGTGCACTCGCTCACACACGCAGATCAAGCTGCACACACCCTCCAGTCTCCATAAACTTGTGGCTCCTCACCACACTGCTGAATTAGAGAATCCAGCTGTTGTGACAGAGGTGATGCCAAAGCCACAGACTCTAAATATAAAAAGGTAGAAAAATACAACCTAAAGGTCTGACTGCATGTTGAACTCAGACCGACAGCTTTTTCCAGTTTTGCCTTTTTTAGCTTCCATTTATCCATGAAATGGAAAAATCTTTTTTAAATCTAAATCAAAACTAGAATGGATGACTTTAGTTCTTCACTGACGGACCATGAAGACAAATAAAAGCGTTTTTAACACTGCTGCTTTCAAACTGGTTTCAGTGGTTCTTAAGCAATAAACGTCACATGGGCCAGCACTCTGCTTTCCTATGCCGGCTAGAAACTACACTTGCCGTAAGCTTTTCACAACCTGTTAATGACAAGCACAAGAAGAAGAAGAATTTAGCTTTTTTACAGCATGACAGAGCCTGAAAGTAAAAGTAAGAAAGGAATGTCTTTGGAGCGACCTACGCTAGTTTGAAGAAGCTAAAGGACGCTACAAAATCATAAACTGATGGTGACCTGGCTTTGTTGCCACTGGACTTGCAATGATATTTTTGTTGTTGATGTTTTTGTTTGATGGCTTATTTAGTCAGTTTGGCTAGTGTTAGCATTAGCTCATTGTTAACGCTAGCTAACTACAGGGCTGTTTATGAAGTGGGAAACTTCTTGTGTTTAAAGGTGTGGATCACTCATTTAACCAATACATTTTCAGCAGTCTCTAGTAGGAATGAATGGCTTGTAAGTCGTACTCTGGGGAAAAATATCACGGGAACCAGCAGTGACCAGCATCGCAGCTGAGCTTCAAACGGCAGGTTTTGGAGTCTTTTTTCCTGATATTTGGGCATCTTCCTTCTGATTGGGTAACAGCAACTCAACTCTACCACTGACCTGCAACGTTTTGAGAAGTTCTGCTGTGTGACGGAGGTGTTAATCTATAACTGATGCAGTTTAGTGTCTTTGTTTGCAGTTTTTGGCCCCAGAATAAGAAGAAAACAGCAGGAGGACTGGCGTGCAATTAACGACCTCCCCTTGGAGTCACCCAGCAGCCAGCCTTTGTTTTCTGATTGAACTAAAGACATAATGCAGCGCGGCCCATAATGACAACCATGCGCTGCATCAGACTGAAAAGACAGAAATATGAAAGCTCGTCCCTTAGATCACAGCTTACTCAGAATGGTCTGTCTTTGTTTTCTGTCAGCCATATCAAAACTTTGGGTGTCCATTTTGTGTTTTAACTCACTAAAAAAGAAAGCTTATCCACCCTTGAAGATCACAAACCATAAAAATAAACATAATTTATTGTTTTGTGCTCAAATGTATAATTACGAATGTGTGGATTTTAAATGGATTAAGGTGGAAAAGATGGAGTGGAGGGGAAAACAGACAAGGAGCCATTCACCTTTTCATGCTCAATAAGTCATTGTTTCCTGGATACTTTGTTTATTAAAAATAAAAACTTTCCCCCCTCATGAGATTCCATTAAACACAACCGCCGCACCAAGAGCATTCCTCTTGCTCCCAGAGGAAGGTGAGGATTTGCATAACGGCTGCAGCACTTATGGGCACAGAGCCAAGAGGCGCTCAGTGTGACTTTTACGCCTCCGGGGGTTTTACTGATCTGTGATAAGAAGCAGTGAAAACATATTTCTCAACAACCCAGTCTTTGAGAAGAATGCTTGTACCTGTGATTTGTTTATGCTAATGTGTTATAACGCTATCTTGTGAGGCCTAGTAAACATATTTTTACTGTTAATGATCTCTTCTCTGTAAAGTTTATGTCTTTTGAACAGTATGGGACTTTTTTTGAAGGGGGGAGCTAATAAAAATTGGTAAAAAGTTAATCAAATGTTATAAACAGAGATAAAAATAGAGAATATCTGAATGAATTGGTTAAAGCTGGTTTGTGCACTTAATTTGTTGCACAAAAAGACATCCTAGATCCTCCTGGTTCCACAAAACGGTCCACTGCAACCACACAAGTTTTGTTTGAGTGCTTTGAGTTTAGATTTGCAGATTTGACTCAGTGGCTGTGGTGAGATCAACATGCCACTAAGTACCTAAAGTGGGTGGAAAGCTGCACTTCAGAGAAATTTAAGAAAGTGATTGTTTCGCTCAAAAGCAAACCTGCACCCTAAGCTGTTGTGATGCCGATAAATGGAGAGATGCATTAAAGCTGCTTAACGCGGAAGAAACATGCAGAAGTGACACTCGTGTGTAAAAATCCTAAGTATTTATGATTGATTGCAAAGATTCGTGAGCATCTTGAAGTAATTGCAGATTGCTCAATGTCTCAGTTCGAGGTGAATTTGGAAAGGATAGGATGAAGTGGCTGAAAACCTACAACGTGGAGGGGAATTTTGAGGGGATAATGTGAGTCAATAATGGCAAGACCACGGCGAGGACAAGCCCCAGCCAGAGGTTTGCAGCGTCACCTAAAAAATCTGGAAAATATTTTTGCACTTTTGACTCTTTTTTTTTCCAGGCATCCGAATCATGCTAGAGCTCAATACCATTTGTTTCTTTGGCTGTTGCTGGTTTGGATTGATGCACGAAGCGAGATCATGATGCATGTTTTGTTTTTGTGCAGGACTTAAAAAAAAGGCACGGAAGCATCTGTTCCAGTCAACAAGCAGTGGTAGATCACTGGAGCCCTGAAGTCCCACCGCTGCAGCCACATATGAACCACAACACCTGGGCTCTGTTAGTGCTGCATGGACTAAACTAAATGACAAAAACACCAAAACTCGAGATCAGCTGAAGTCTAAATTGCGACATGAGGAAGCCCTACATCTGGTCCGCTTCTAGTAAGGTTCCATGATGACCCATGTGGACCAGAACGTCCCTTTGACATTGCACATTTGTGGTTAGAAGAGAGGAACACAGTTTGTGCGTAAAAGCGGTGCCATTGTGGAAATTATCTCATGTGCTCACAATGCTGCTGAATATAAATAAATGATATTTACCTTCAATGTTTTAAATGTTTAGTTATTCGTTGTTTTTACACTTTAAAATAACGAAAAGGCGCGTCTTACCTGTGCGTAAAAGATGACAAGGGCGCACAGGATCCATCCGCGGAGCATCCGGCTTGTTGTGGAGGTCACCTCCATACTATTGCTGCTTTTTATGACCCGTTCTTCAACTTCTCACCAGATAAACCGAGATCAGATGTTTCTACACTCCTTCAAAAATCCTTAACGCAAACTTCTTCTTTCTGGAGGCGCGAGCGGCGGTAGTTTCCACGCAGCTTGTCTGCACATTCCTGCGTCTTCATTCCCCCGTTAGTTAGGAAGCTGCAGCTCCCGGATCTCCTCTCATCTTTCCTCTGCTCTTCATCCACGCGCTCTGGAGGAAGCTGCATGCAACAGCTTGTAAAAACTATGCGCGCAGAGGAGCAGAGGGAGGCAACTCCTCCCACCTTACACCCCCCCCCCCCCCCCCTCAGGTCACAGATAGGAGGACCTTTAGGGAGAAGTTGAGGATCTATCACAGATAATTGGACTGATTGTTATCTGTGATGGCAGTGGCAGGACGGCCTGGGGAGACCAAAACACTGAAACCGATGATTCATTTTGTTTTGGTCATGAATGACGCAAAGATTTAAGGTAAAGGTGTTTTTTTCAGGTCACTTACATTTGCATACTTCATTTATTCATTGTCATCATTTTTATGAACACACATTTCTTTTAGTTTATTTAATCATCAGTTTTATTTTATTTTTATTTCTGGTTTGTTCATACCTTCACACACAAACAATTAAATGAAATTAAAGCACTTTAGCAATTTTCACCTAATTTCAAATGCCCCCCTTTCTCAATTTCAGTGGCTTATAGCATCAAACTATGTTTAAATCAACTTATTCAAATAAGTAGTTTAATTCATTTTAAAGACACATTTCTCTTTGTTTGATCTAAAGGTGTTTAGGTTCAGTCTAAAAGTCAGTTTTTAATTTCCTTTGAAGGATTTGGTGGTTTATTAGCACATGACGCCACGATCACCTTAATATTTTGAATATACTGGAATGCCATTCTTAAGCTGGAGAGTCAAACACATGCCATTGCTCATTTAATCAGTCAAATACGACCTCACATTAGAGCCGGACTCGTTCCAACTCCCCACTGGAGATATAGTTATGTGGACTCTGTCAAAGATGTCACATCTCAGTTGAGCCGTCATGGAATTTAAAATACTTCCTGGAGTCTGGGTTCAGTCAACAACCATTTCCACAGTGTACAAACGTGTTTTGGAACAGCTTAGCTATCACCTCCAGGAAATAAAACAACTTTTACCAAGAAAGAAGAAAAAACAACAACATGGCATGTATTCCCTGTGAATTTGCCTAACCCGGCCTACCTTGGCAGCAAAGAGAAGGAAGGTTACAAAAACTGGAGAACACGTTCTCCTAAATTTGACAGTTATGCAAATCTTAAATCAAACTGCAGATCCCTGGGTGGATTGGTTAACTTGAGAGGGAAAGAAAAAAAAAAGAAAGCTAAGAAATTGTGAGATCTTTTCTTGAGATTAAAAACTAGAAAAGATAAAAAGTCACAGTTGTATCAGTAGTTTTGGTTTCAAAAGCCAAAAGCTATAGAAAAACGTCAATTGAACACATTTTTACTCAAGTAAAATATAGTCATTTAAAAATGACTTCAAAGTACAAAGTTTTCGGTAAAAAAGGTTCAAGTAATGAGTAAGTTTGTAAAATCAAAAATGCTGATTTCATTTTTTCTAATTATTTAATCAGATTAATCAAATAATAAAGTTACCGACAAATTCCTGTGGTTTCGAAAAATAAAATAAAAATGAGTAAAAATCACACAAAAAAAAAGAAATAAAAATTCTAAATGGCTGAAATTTACAAGGAAGTTTTACCAAACAATCCTTACAATAGTTCAAACTACTTCCACTGACTAAATACGTTTTACTGACTCATGGTAGAAATCTTGGCGTCATAACTGATTCAGACCTGAGCTTCACTGGTCACAGTAAGGCTATATCTAGATCAGCGTTTTATCATCTTCATCAAACAGCAGAACTCAGAGGTCTCATGTCCAAACAGGACCTAGAGAAACTCATTCATGTGTTCATCTCCAGCAGGCTGGACTACTGCAACAGTCTATTGTCTGGTCATCCCAAAACAGCTGTGAAGCAACTGCAGCTTATTCAGAAGGCTGCTGCTAGAGTCTTAAGGACCAACAGAGTCAAGCACATCACTCCTGTTTTTAAATCTCTACACTGGTTACCAGTAAACTATGGAATGGAAATTCAAAGTGCTACTACTAGTTTATAAACCACCAAATGCTGCTTTTAGCTAAAACGCTTTACACAGATGGAATCAGCTTCCTCACGACCTCAAATGTGTCCCAATTCTGGTAACTTAAATCAAAATTCACCAGCCTTGAAAGCTTCTTATGCTATCACATTCATTTTAATATTTCATGTTCTTGCTCCTGGAGAGCACATTGAATTGCTTCGGTCTATGAAATGTGCTATTTGAATGACAACGCCTTGCCTACTGTATTTTCAAAAACTGTAAACATCTTTCTGTTGCATTTCTGGTTAAAAGTTGCTTGATCATCATTAAATGAAGTAACTAGAGGTGGTAGAGAAACTACAAGTAAAAGTAACGTGCACAACTCAATAAAAGCACTCAGTTTTTCTCAAGTGAAGTTAAAGAAATGTCTGAGTAAAAGTAACTATTTACCACCCAACCCTAATGTCTACTAATGGGAGGGGGTTGATGGTCGGTTTTCCTATAAAAAAAATTGAGAAAAAAAAATGCTGACAGAAGCCATTTTGTGGTGGGGCCTCTGCTGCCACCATCATAGTAATTAAGATTCAACTTCAGCAAACAAAAACCTCAGCTTGACTCTGAACGCACCACAAACATCCATTCACCTTCTTCCAGTAAAGCTAAACTGTTGGCGTAGTGAGGCCCCCATTAAGAGCGTCTTAAACCCAGCGGCATAAACGGCAACGTGCTTTAGATGTGTTAACATATAGATCTACAGCAGACAGATGCCACCGTGGTCGTTTTAAAGCTGTCGTTAAGCTGTATCGCAACGTTAACAGGTCAAAGTTCACAACAGCTCATTTGTACACAACAAACCACAGAATGGTATCGATTAGCTGAAAACACACTCGCTCCAAAGAACAAAACCAGCTTTGGCCGGTTTTGGTACAAGGATTTTGGAGGAAGTTTCAAGGGTTTGGTCTGGTGTCCCAGGAGCGCTGTGGAAAAAGAACATGCACATCAACCGAGAGCGGAATAATAATGTTCAGTCACAGCCACGATGTTCCGGTGGTTTCAGGACTGCATCTGCAAAGCCTCTGCTTTGGAGACAGATGGGATCTATGAGTCAACTTAGCAAAGTTAGGAAAAACAAAACTGTAGCTAAAGGCTTCGTACTGAAAATAAAATAAAAAAATGGGAAAGAAGTTTTTGAAACACTCAACAGTGAGTACACTACCAATTCGTGTAGAGCTGTGAAAACTTCACTAAACAGTTGCCAATTATTCAAAGAGCGACAATTCCGGATCATTTCCCAAGGTCAGAGCTTGAAATGGTCAGAGGAAATGCAACTCAGGCAACAAGGCGTAGATCAAAGTTCAATAGGTCAATGGCAGAAGAACTGGAAAGGAGTACTTACAAACAAGTTATGGGGAAAACAGGCTGCAATGCTTAGTTTTTGAGGTTTTATTGAATACTATGGTAGTTTATGCTGCAAGCAGAAATGTGAATATGTTTGCCATAATGCTATACGCCATTTTTAGGAAAAACAAAGAAAATTTTATTGGTACTAAATTATTAGACCAGTGGTCAAGCACAGCAAAGAAGGTACTATAATTGGGTTTGACATGCAGCATCAAAACCTGAACATTATAGCCACAAATTCACCATAAATTCTGTTTTGTTTAAAGTTGCATGAAGTAAGACTGACATTCTCAAATCATCCTTCTAAAATATGGACCTGCAGTCCATGCTTCAAAAACATAAGAGTGACTTCCCTCCTCGCGTCTGTGAGTTTCATGGCTGTTGCCGGTTATAGATCAGTGCCAATAGCTTCTGGATGACGAGCAAAGATGAGTTGATAGGTAGATACGTTTTACTGTATAAACGAGTTGTTGGTGTTGAACAAGTAGCTTGGCATTTTTAGAGCAGACTGTTTGTAATTCACTATTAGCATTGTTAGCTCAACGTAGCCTCTCGCCTTCTTTACTTGATATCAGAGTAAAACAAAGTTTCCCTGGCAGCTCCTGTTACTGCAATGCTGTCCACACATCTGAAGCTTTCTGCCGGCTGGTGTCGAAATATATATGTTAGTGCTGCTGTGTTAGATAGCCCAGACTCAGATTGTAAACAAAGGCTGTTTCGCTCTTTGGCTTTTATTTATTTTTTTAAAGGAGAAAAACTGGCCCAGCCAGCTGAGAAAGAGATCTGTTTCAACGCAGCATTCCTTCCAACATGACTGTAACAGACCGTTTTCTGATCCTTTCACTGTTTTTGAAGGGCTATTCCATCCCAAAGTCAAATTCTCCTAATCTGGCAGTATTCTGTTAGCTTTAGCTTAGCATAAACAATGTAAGTGAATGGTAACAAGTAGCATTTCATATGAAAGTCATGATTCAATAACGATCCTGATTTTTTTTGGGTGACCTCGATCATTGCTGGGAATTGCTGTAAAGACACTGAAACAAGTCAGTGACATGATGCTAATAAACCATGGAGGAACACGGGGCAATTTTGACTTTGACTACATTACGACAGCACCGCTGGAAACCATCATTGCAAGGCACAAGGACACGATGCAGCGGCCACAAAACTCATACGCTTACTGCCATTGAAATGGGTGAAATGTTGTAAATGTTATAAACTCAGAAGTGACAATGACTGCTAGATGCATCATGTCCTTCTGTCTTGCAACGCTGGCTTACAGCAGTGCTAATTGTTACCAATCACTTACATTGTCTATGCTAAGCTAATGCTAACATAATCAGCCAGATTAGGAGAACGACTAGGCTGGTTGCAAAAGGCTTTTACCCACTTATCTAACTCTGGGGAAAATAAGACAAAATTTCATTTTGAGGTGGAATATCGCGTTAAAAAAGTTGAAATGGGGTCATCTATCAGAACAGTGATCCTTAACACCCAAAATGATTACAAAAGACAAGATGTTGTCAAAATCTGGACCTCAATCCATTTAGCACGAGGTGGTAGAACCATAGAGCAGGTGTGCGTAAGCAAATGTCTGAAAACCGCAATAAACCCAAGCCAGATTGTAAAAACGAGTGCTTAAATTCCTCCACTATGATAACAGACCGGGCTGTAAAGACAATTTCTTCAGGTTATTGCTGCTAAACGTGGTCTGTTTTTGACTCAAACAGGAAACACACCAGTTTAGAATTACAGCCCGATAAAGACCAGGTGACGCAGCGTGGGTGACCAAAGTGCAGACTCACTTTCTAGCGTATTTTTACATCCAGAATTGTTTTGAAGAGGAAATAATTAAACCATTTACTCTGAATGCAAATCACACACGCATCAGGCATCTGTCCCTGCAGATGCATATCTACAGACACACCCACACAGTCTGGCATCCCTCCCCATCACGCACGAATCAAGTATTTGCCCACCTGGCCAGTAATCAGTGAAGGTGGTTGAATATTAGCCCCTCGAATATGCAAATCCTGCTCTTTGAGAGATAGCGAACTCAGATTGCTCAACCATCACGTAAAAAATAAGCATTTTATCGATTCTGAATAAAAATGGATTCACGTGACTGATGAGGTAAAAGCTGATTTCACAACACTTCTGTGAAGCGTGTCATTTTGTAATATTTTAAAACAAGTTGCATGAAGAATTGTGAATGTCCCTTAAATTGGACTTTGGTTTGTTGCACTAAAGGAGACAACGGACAACATCAAAGGGTTGGAAGTAGAAGAAAATGGTAAATGTGTGTTTTACGACTTTCGACACCTGCCGACACCATCCCAGAATGCTCTCCCGCCATCCCACAAGAACCAGAGCCACTGCAAGCACATCAAAGTGCACAAATGACCTCCATCTTTTATTACATTGTGACACAAATTTCAAATATACACAACGAGTACCATCCTCCTCGGTTCGGTGTATGATACAGGTGTTTGCCGGTTCTCGTGGAGCATAAAATAAATGAACTACTTCAGAAAACAACTTGGAGACGCGGCAACGTTTAGACAAGATGCAACAAACGGAGAAAAGGTACTTTAGATCAGTGTTCTCGTCCACTTCATGATGCTGAAACGGACGGAGATAAAAGTAGTGATGGTTTTATATATATAAGACTCTAAATTAAAACAACAAAAAACACAAGATAAAGAACAAAACTGTAAAGTGAAGTGCAAATTTCTTTGGAAGCAGAGATAAAGTATGCTTGTTTTCCTTCATTAAGACATACGTAATAAAACAGAAGCTTTCAAAACAATAGAAACAATGATGTTAAAGGAAATAAAGGCAAGACGAGATTTTGTTTCAAGTAGGCAACATTTCTGAGCCATCAATCTGATTTCTCCCCCAATTCAAGTCTTTAGAAACCCTAAAATATCCCCGAATAAAATTCCAGCAGGCTAAGCTCAGAGACCCCAGTGAACGCCTTTGAAAACACAATACGCCGAAAATGGGATGAAATCTGGTGGTCTAGGAACGTTCGGCATTTATGTGTCAGCAGCGGCTCCTCCACCTCACTCGCTTCCTTTATGAAATGAAAAACGTTAACACTGACACATAAAAAGAAATCTGCAGTCCTCAGCAACGTTGAGACGAAGAACTTTAGAAGCCGTCTCTGTCCCCCTCACAGGTAGCTCTGCTGCAGAATTGTATTTGTTTAAATGAGACATTTAAGCAGAGCCAGATAAATAAAATCCCCCTAAAGACAACAGCGTTGGGGGACTTGTCAGTTTTTGGGTTATGGATCTTCAGTCGATCACTTCTTTCTCTGGAAGACATTGGCTAGCATGGCTCCAGAGGTGGTTAGCTGACCCATCTTGCTCAGGAACTTGGTCTTGGCGTCCTCACCCACCAAACTGGATGCAATAGATATCGATCTATAATAAAAAAACAAAACAAAAACAAATCAAAACAAAATATTTAGATTCAATTTACAGTATTTCTGAAGGAGAATAGGAAACACATCAGACGATACCGGACCAGACCTGTGCTCTACATGTTTGCCAGTAAAGCCCTCCTGGTGTTTTACTGTCTAACGGCTCTTCCAGTTCCTCTTTTGGGTTAGTCAGACGCTGTGACTGATATAGCGGAGGCGCTGCGTTGCTCAACAGAAGGGTAAACATCATATCTCAACAGTAAAGTCAAGGCAGTGAAATTAGGAGGTACTGGTGTTTACACAGGAGTTGGTCCATCCCAGTCCGTCCATGTAACAACTTTTGTCTCGTTTTGTGGACGAGTCAATATTTTCATAACACTTAAGATGATCACTGAGTCTTTTTGCGAAATTACCAAAACTCTTAAGATTTTTCCCGTTTGTCTCTCCAAATCTTTACCCATTAACTCAGGTTTCAACATCGGTTTTCCTTCTCTGTTAATGATAAAAGCCTTTTGCACATCGCCTAAAGCAAAGGCAATGACACCCCAACCTCATCCTAAGCAGATGGCCGAGCCGACTGAACGATTCACGATGTGGAGGAGCAGCGGATCTACTCCAAGCCCCTCCCGGATGACAGAGCTTCTTATCCCATCTCTAACGGCGCATTTACACTACGGTCAGCTCGGACTAGCCAGGTGGGGACAGCCTGCACCTGCACCGTCAGGTTGTGCTTACATGGCCTTCTCAGGTCATGGCCGAGAACATGGGCAGGCTTCGCTTAGCAAAGTGGCACGGAGAAGTCTGTGGCGTCATAGACGGGTGGGATAAGATGGTTGAAAACAATGAAGGACCTAGAGGCACTACTTGCTACTTGGACTGTGGCTCTTTTTGAAGAAAAACCTTTGTGCATGGAATACAAGAAGGCACCACCAAGAAAGGCTTAAGGCCCAGAAGAGGTGCAGAATCCTCCAGGAAGCCATTCTGTAACATGGAGAAACATTTCAACAGCTATGAAGTAGACAACGCGTAAGGGTAAGTGATTGCTGTTGGCGTATACAGTGATCCCTCGTTTATCGTGGTAGATGCGTTCCAGACCTGGCCGCGATAGGTGAAAATCCGTGAAGTAGGGACACCATATTTAAAGTATTTATTTAACAGGTACGTATTCAGTATTCTAAAACCCTCCCTTTACATAGTACTGTATTTTTACTTGTTTTTTTTATAGTTTTATTACAAAAAGTGCATTTTATGATATTGATGAAAAAAAAACCCCAGGAATTTCTTGATATTTCGCATAGAAAAATACCACGAATCGGTGAAAAATACCGCGAATCGGCAAATTTCCCTTGAATAAGGCTCCAAAGAAAAAATCCGTGAAGTCGTGCATCCGCAAAAATGAACCGTGAAGTAGCGAGGGATCACTGTATATAGCTGCTGAGGCATGAGAGCGACATCACTATAGCCAGCTCATCAGATCATTGGAGGGTGCAGGGAAGTTGGCTCCAAACAGACATCGCTGTCCAACCCGGGCCAGGCCGAGCCGACTTAAGGGACCCCCTGTGGAGAAAGCTTGTTTGAACCGCTTGTATTCTCAATCTCATTCTGTCGTTCAGTACCCAATCTCACCAAAGATGGAACAAGGATTGAGCGGTAAATGAAGAGTTTCAGCTTACGGCACAGGTCTCTCACCACTACCCATTTATTTAAAACCCAGTGTGATGGACTCTCGTCTCACATCCACCGACATCATTATGGTAATAATCGCTTATTGCCTGGTGTTTTAAAACAGGAGCATCCCTGATTTACTCACAGGCTCCTGACAAACAGTTACACGGTCGTTAAAAGACCAGTCTACGTGGGATTACGTGTCTACTTTTGCTTAGTGGTTGCTTCACGAGAACGAAGAAATGGAGATGTTTTCCTTGGAAGTGACTTACCCTTGTGTGTCGGACATTCCTCTGTTCTCCACCTTTATCTCACACTCCTTAATCATAGAGCTGAGAATCACCTGTAAGGAGAACCACACGGTTCTGACATGTTACACAAACATGCCGGCCCAACAAAAACAATAAATAAGAAACAAACGTGTGACGCTCTGAGGAACAGCTGTTCTGGACCTTTTCTATCAGAATGCATTACGCAACACACGTTCAACACATGTCTTAAGGCTTTCGTTGCCACTAAATGCACTGTGATTTATTATCATGTGATTGTTTAGTTAAACAATGCTGATTGCATATTTCTTCAAGTTGACGCAGCAATAGCTCGCTCCTGTTGTATCGTTGTGTCCCATTTTTTTCTATTCTTTCTCTTTCTGCAGGTCTAGAAGCAGACTCTTGTTCTTTATTGTTTATTTTTGTGGACCCCCCACCCCCACCCCCTCTCTCTCCCCACCTTTTGTCTTTTCCTTTCTCTTTCACCTCTGTCTCCGTGTCCAGTCGGAATTACAAAGCATTCAAAAACAATAACAAGAAAGTTTTAAGTTTCAGGCGTGACATTAAAAGCAGATGCTTTGATGCTCCACCTGAGAGTAAATCTGTAAGGCTTGTCACCAGCATTCAGACATCAACTCTGTTTGCTTCACAGCCAGACTGGACAGTGGGAAAAAAAAGAATGCATTATGGGAATAAAATGAAGTAAACAGAGTAGATGAACCCAGAGAGAAAGAACCAGCTGATCATTCATCACCTTTGGAAAATGCTCACATGAAACAGAAGGCATGCGACTCTGACACATACATATTTTAGGTGTGTGTATGACTGAAAGTGTTTATTTTTGCGTGATGTCCTGAGAATTCAAGAACAGGAGACCGGTGCAGCTGCGCATGAGCATGCAGACGAGGTACCGTGTTTGTGGACGAATAAAATAACTCACAGGAGTCTGTGTGTGATTAGATAGAAAGAAAAAAGCCGTATCATCTGCTGACCTCGTGCTCCTGAGAGAGCTGCTCCATGTCGGCGTGCAGACACCTTAGCCCCGGCAGGAAGTGGTTGACCATGACCTCCTCAGAAATGACTGCGTAATGAGTCAAGGACTGAAATCAAAGAGGCTAGTGAAGCATTAATAATCATATTACAGTAAGAGCAGTTTTCAGGCCCTTCCTAGAAATGTTTCCCACATTTTGTTATGTTTCCGCATCTCAATGTGGATTCAATTAATCCTTCTTCTTGTACGTCTACACACAAAAGCTGCACAATGACAAAAACATGCTGGAGTATTAAGTTCAGACTCTTTGTTTTAACGACCAGAACCAAACTCGGCATAATCCCTGAAAGTTTGTGTACTTAATACGTTTTTGAACATTAAATGTTCTTTAAACAGCAATGTATACTTTTTAGAAATGCTGGTCCATTTATGACAAAATTGCTTAACACTATAAAAAACTAACATGGATGGACCCCCACGTCCCTGGTTTCTGGATAACACCCTGATGCGCAGTCACCTGCCATGACTGGCTGAGGTTTTTGTCTTTTATTTCCCCAAAAACTTAAATAAGGCTTAATTTTTCTCATTCAAAATACTTGTGAATTAACGATAGATGGTCCTAAATGCTAAATAAATAAAAATAATAAATATAAAACGTGGGTGAATTTGGTCAAAAGGGCTAATTTTTAAATTAATATACTACATGCATCCTAATAACTGTAACACACTCTTCACATGTTTTAACAAAAAAGCCCTTGACCGCCTTCTGTTGGTCCAGAACTCTGCAGCGGGGCTCCTAACTGGAGAAAACAGAAGAGCACACATCACTCCTGTTCTACTGACTCTGCACTGGTTACCCGTTAACTTTAGAGTTCATTTTAGAGTCCTGACTATAACTTTCAATGCTCTACATGGTCAAGCTCCTCCCTATATTACTGAAATGTTAAAGCCTTATGCTCCAGCCCGAGCCTTCAGATCTATGCCATATAAATAAATATAGTCCTGCAATATAAATAAAATTTACTTACTACTAATGAAATACTTTATATACTTATAAAACATGCTTATGGATATGAATGTGTAGGTATGTATGTGTGTGTATATACACACATATATATATATACACACACACATACATATATAATATATATATGTGTGTGTATGTGTGTGTATATGTATGCATCATGGTATGCATGTATTTACATATTTATTCTATTTTTTACTTTTATTTTTTTAAATTTTATTTTATTTTTATGGTAATTCATAGTTTGTGCTTTTTTCCTGATAAAGGAAAGCATTCTCATTTATTGTATGTTTTAGAGAACTAACATCTACTGAAGCTAAATTCCTTGTAAATGTAATTTTACTTGGCCAATAAATCTGAAATCTCAATCTGACTCTTCTGATTGGCTGAGATACTTGCATCATTACCATTTCTGAGGTAAGCTAATTCCTACAACGTTCTGTGTTGAATTTGTAAATGATAATACTTTGTGAGCTAAATGGAATGCTCTGCAGAAAATAAAGGTTACATTTAGGAAATTTTAATTATATATGGTATGGTGTATATATATATATACTGTAAATATACATATGCTCTATTTAATAGCAATAAATAATAAAAGTATTTATTGTACATCACTTTACTTCCATAGAACATAAACGGAGTCATTTGTCGCCAAGTACAGAAGTCCAACACTAAACTATAAATTCAAGCGCACATTTCCTCTGTCCACAACTGCGTGTGTTCTGCCACATGTCAGTGAGGCTACGTGGGACGAGCGGTGAACAAATCTGTATTTTTAGAGATGGGAATGTACGGCTTCAGCTCTCGTTGCACCGATTTCACAAAAATCTGAGCTGTGGGAGGTAGGTCCTCTGCGGTTTGGGCTGCACCTCCTGGACAACACTGCAGTGAAATGACAGCCTGACAAAAATCCACAGGAATGAACCTCAGACCAGCTGCCCTTCATCGGTGTGTGTGTGTGTGTGTGTTGGAACTGGGTGGGGCACGGTTAATGAAGGAGAAGAAACTAGAAAAAGGAACACAGTGATAAAGACGAAAACAACAAATGTTAGATTAATAAAAATTCATTCCTGAAAGCTCCTCCTGAAACAGGCTCTGCTCAGTAATCTTCTACTTTCACACACTTTCTCCTGCTCTCATCCTTTCCTTTGCTTTACTTACCCACCCCTGTAATTACATCTAGCCCCAAAATGGAGGCAGCTCACCCCTCCTTTTGTTTGCTGCTGCCAAATAACAGGCGGACTCTGCCAACGCACACAGTGAACCGATCTTCGAGGCACCGCGGCCACAATGATGCGTACCAGCACACAGTTCCACATTCAGGAGCAAATCCCAGCATTGTAGAGTGTTTCACTAGTAATTCTGACTTAATCCCAGCCAAACATGACAAAGACTTCTAGTAAATCCTCTAAAAATACACACAGGAGAGTAAAAGTATGGGTGATTGATGCAGATTGCTCCTCAGGGTGATATTTGTGTGTTTATGCACCAATAGCACAACCCCAACACTTCTGTGAGAAAAAAGGATACAGCAGCAGGAGAGGGCACTGTAGGCCTCAAACAGATGGATGGAAATGTCAATCTTCTTGCTTTCCACTGATTGGCTGTTATTAGCCAACGCAAGCTTATGAAGGTGAGGGAGCACAACTGAAGGGAACCAAAGAAAGGTTAAAAGTCAACAAATGGTTCAATAAATGAAGAGAAAATCAGAAATCTGATAAAAGTAAAGATTTTTGTGATATTTCTGACATACAGTCGTCTCTGAAGCGTGGCTCTGCGTTAGGCCCGACCCGGCCAAACGTCCTGATGATCTCCATGTGCAAAGAGTGCTGATCTTGGTACTGGGGGTCTTCTAGGAATGAGGCCAGCTGCATTTTTACACGTTCTAGCAGCTAAAAAAAAAAAGGGATTTGAACATAAATAAGGAGACTCATCAAATACTCATAATTCAAATTGGATCATAGACACTTCTGCTTGGTTTCATCTCAGCAAAGAAGATCTGTATCAAAGACATTGTGAAAAAACACAGCATGCAGCCAAACACGGTAGTGGTAGTGTGGTGGTCTGGGACGGCTTTACTGCGTCAGGACCAAGGAAACTACTGTAATGCAGTGATGGAAAGTAACAAAAGTACTTTGTTACTTAAATATTTAAGTAGAAAATTTCTTGGGGCCTACTTTCTACTCTTACTTTACTACATTGTAAGAAATTATCTGTACTTTCTACTCCACTACATGTTCTAAAAGGTTTCAAAAGTAAAAGTACTGTATTTGCATTTTGCACTCTCCTCCTGGTCCAACACTTCCACATATATTTAAATGTTACTTCAGTACTATTAATTTTTTACTTTTAAGTACTTTTTGAAAATACACACTAATACTTTAACTTAAAAATCATTTGAATACTTCCATTTTAACTGAAGTACTTTTCTTGAGGTCCAATTTTTACCTTTACTCCTCTACATTTTAAAGCAGTTATCTGTACTTTTCACTTCACTACATTTTCTAAATAGTTTCAAAAGTATTCTAAGTATTGGAGTTTTATCCGGACCTCACACCCCCGGCAAAATGGAGAACGGCAGCATGGGCTCTTGTGCGGACCAGACTGTTTTGCACCCTCCCCCGGGTCCAACAGCACGCACGCACGCACACACACACTTCTGCTTTTAAGTACATTTAAAAATGCATGCTTTAATACTTTTACTTGAGTCAAAACTTTCTTGGATACGTCTACTTTTACCCTTTTACCTGTACTTTTACTCACGTAAAAAGATCAAATACTTCTTCCACCACTGCTGTAATCTAACAGCGAGTGCCGCTCTCTAAATAAGCATTTTGTTTTTACTCGGGTTATCTGTGATAAAGAAGGTCTTTGCTGATCTAAAACATGCAATTGCAACCAGAAGAAATCTGTAAGGGGTCAAACACGTTTCCTTGGCCATACCTCCTTCTGCGTGACCGTCTCCATGATGGTGCCAAAAGCTGGAATAGTGGAGATCCTCACTGATCTATAAACAGCAGGAAAGCACGTGAACCTTCTGCTGCTCTTGCATTACCTTTTAAAAGTTATTTTCAATCCTTCAAACCCAGAAACAGAAAGACTCAAATATTATCTACACAAAAAAAGCTACCTCCAACACTTGAACAACGCCTGACTCACAAGATTGTTGCATTTTAACAAATCCAAACAGCTCGGATGGCTGCAGGGTAAGTCACAAGCAGCAGGGAGACACCGTGCAGGTTTCCCACACCACTTTAAAGTCTTGAAACTGATTCAGACTTTACCCTAAATTACGAACCTTCATGCTTTTTCAACTCCAGCTGGACCTTTAATTTGAAATTAGCATTTACAGCAAAAACCACGAAGCTGACGCAGAATACTGTGATTACTCTGTAATGACATGCCGCTGACCACAAACATGACAGAGGTGGATACATTAAGCTGACTTACAGTAGTGAGTTTTTCTTTCATCGCTCTCCAAGTTTATCAACAATTGCTTCTCAAAGCGTTACCACTCAGCTGGTAAATGTTGACCAATCAGTGGCACCAAATTAGACAAACTAACCTTTTAGCTCTTGCAGTTAATATTAGACCCAAATCTGCACATTTGATCTACAACAATGGATATCAAACTAACAAATAAATTAGTTTAAAACTTTAAAATGGCAACACAAGTACAGAGTTCCCCAATATTATGAATTTTTAAGCAAATTCCTCCACAAATTATCTTGAAATTTTGCTTAAAACATCTGATTAAGATTAAAATTATTGTCATTAAGCAATGTTATTAAGGTTTTAGAGCCGTGATAGGTAATCATTTAAATATCAGCAAAAACAGAAGACCAAAGGAAAAAAAAATGCAAGCTAGGTATTTCTACAGAAGCAAATTGATGTCAGTATGAGGAAAAAAAAAACATTGGAGCTCATAATAACAAGGGCCTTTTTTTATGTGATACAACTTAAATCTAACCAGAAACTTTCTCATAATAACGTGTTTGAAATTTCGTTCTAACGAAAAAGGTTGAAATGATAAAATAGGGATTATATATTGTGGCATACTACTCCCCCAAAAAACCCCAAAGCTGTTATTCCAGTTTTTCCCATCTAACATTTAGACTCCAGCAGCAGCAGCAGTTCCAAAATGGGTGGAAAAAACGCCAAATGACGGTTCAGAAATCAATAAGAACACTCGCTAGCCCTCTTCTTCGCTGGCTCCACTACGCACACCCAGTTACCAAGGCAACAGACTGACAGCATTTCGCTATGAGGGGTTGGATTTCAGTGCATAACACCCAAAAAAAAAAAAATAAATAAATAAACCACCCTGTCTGATGTAACATCTTTTTATTCAAATGATTGTATTAATGTAAAAATGGTTCAGTTTTTAAATGTGAAAAAAAAAAAAAATAACAGAACAGGAAGTCAACTTTTACTTTGAAAGCTGCACCTCAACTTTAAAGCATAAGTTTCTCTAATTTACGTGGGCAAGAAATCAACCGAAGTGGAATATGTTCCTCTGACCAACTACTGCTTCTTAAAAAGGCATAAAGAAACTCTCTCTGATGCTTTTCTCCATCAGTTTCTTCTAGATGAGACTCAAACATCAGAGGGATGTCGTCATTTTTTGTTACCATCTCATTATCACACAAAATTAAACGTGTAATTTCTAAAAGCTACCATGGTAAAAAGACTTTTATACGTCGTTATTTTGAGAAAGTTTATCTTTAAAGCAAGATTTAGATCATTTTATAATATGAGATACACTCCCACATGTTTTTATATACTGACACCAATATGCTTCCGTAGCTTTCAGAGCAGAAAGTACACTTTTACTTTTCATCAATAATCTTTAAATTGTACATATAATATGCAATATGAGTGTGGATAATGTATGCAACCATCACGGTGTGTATTCACATAAAATAATGAGATGAAGAGAGCTGCATTCCAACTGCGGTGCTACAAAATTTGTGTTTTTGGTTAAAAATTTCAAAACTTCAAAAAAATAAAATAAGAAAAATAAAAAAGAGAAAAAGTGGACATCAGTCAAATTATAAGCTGCAGGGTTCTTGAGCAACAGCAGCCAGTGACCTGTAGGAATGCAGCCCACAAAAATGTTTTCAAAGACCTTTTGAAGTTTTTATTTTTGCATTGATTGACTCACGATTCAGGCCCACTGCACAGAGTTATAAGAGCCGGAGCCGCCCGACGGTCTACTAATGCTTCACTCATGCCTCGGAGAACCAACTGCAAACCCATCACACGCCGGAATGAAAGAGTGGGGGAGGAGGGAAGGTGGGAGACAGGGAGAGGTGAGAGGGGGAGGTAAAAGATTGAGGAAGAGGTAGAGAATTAAATAAAAAAAATAGGGCGGGAGGAGGCAACTAAACACTAGCTGAGTCCGTCAGGAGAAGTGGCTCTGGTCCAACGAGGAGGGAGGGTGGGGGAGGAAGAGGAGGGTGGGTAACAGATGAGCATGCAGGGATGGTGCAGTCAGGTGTGGGAGTGTTGTAGACAGACAGATGAGGCGATGAGAGCTGGCGTGAGTTAGTGTTGCAGACTGATGACACAGACATGCACGGTTTATTAGTTGTGACCGGTTGTGCAGAAGAACCACCCCAGCACAGCCTCAACCTAAACAGGAGCCGCTCCGAGATCAAGCCAATCGGACACAACAATGAGCGATCAACCACTAATCGTGTTAGTGATGACTTGGGTTGGGCTCCTCGCAGGTACAGACTTGTTCTAGTATGATTGTTCTCAGGCAGCAGAGAGAAGGGGGAAAAAGACGCGACGTC
The DNA here is from genome assembly GCF_043380555.1 of Nothobranchius furzeri. Classification (NCBI taxonomy): domain Eukaryota; kingdom Metazoa; phylum Chordata; class Actinopteri; order Cyprinodontiformes; family Nothobranchiidae; genus Nothobranchius; species Nothobranchius furzeri. The sequence continues at coordinate 56,140,042 of NC_091747.1, forward strand.
GTTCCACTTACATTTCAGGGTCGGAGGACAGTGTGATGAGAGCCGGCACCACTCGCTGAGCTACCAGCGTCTCATTCACCCCCTTCACCAGCAGCTGATCGGGATGGAGAGAGCCAGCCGTGATGTCACACAGTTGGGCGGGGCATTTGGACATGAGCGAGCAACATACCGCCAAAAGACGAACAGTAAAAAAAAAAAAAATAGGCAAAGGAGGAGGGGGGAAAAGAAAGACAAAAACAACAGAACATAGGAATAAAGTGATTTACAATGAAAGGAACCACAGCTGCAAGGCACAACAAGCAAGTGTGTGCACATACATCCCCCCCCCCCACACACACACACACACATCCACGACAAGACAAAGCCAACAAAGTGTTAAAGTCAGTTCATTCCACAGACTCTAGATCAGATTATTTCACCAAATTCATTCAGAATGTATTTGCCAAAAGGCCAAAATGATCTGGCATTTGTGGCAAAGAAGGAGCCCCATTTCAAGCCACATTCTTAAAAATGGAGGACAGTTATTCACTATGGAATGGTGACAGTGTGGCACTTTGGGAAAGGACTTCACAACACAGGAGGGACATGAAAACAGCCTGCTTCTCCTCCTCCTCCTCCTCCTTCTCCTCCTCCTCAGGTAAGTTCCACCTAGAGCCTCCTGCAAGCATCGAACCTGAAGTGTGCACAGGCTCAATACAAGTAAATAATAATGGCTTTCTTCCCCAAAAATACATCACTTTTGGTTTTCATAAGCCTCGACATTTCTGATCAAATGACAATTGAGATGAAATATTTAGATTGCAGACTTGGTGCACGGTGACAGGTCCTATGCTGGTTTAAGGAGGTCGTACAGTTGGAACCAGAGTGCTGACAAGCTTCAGCCAAAGTCTTCACTCCAAAATACGTCACAGCTTAATGTTAATGCATGTTTAACAGCAGCAGCAGCAGCAGCAAGCAAGGCTGGCACATTTACAGCAAATAGAAATAACATCGCAAATACAGGAACGGTGCAAACTGCTGTAGATTTTCTTAAATGCAACAAAAATGTTTACATGACATTAGAAAATTTTTTATGTCAAATTAAACAAATACGATTTAGATACACAAACAATTATAACATGATTAATTTATTCTTATGTCTGATGATAAAATGTTTTTAAAAGTGAGCATAAATGACTAAAGCATGACACATTAGTAAAAAAGTCTATTATCAAACACTTTCCTCCATGATCCTGTGTCAGTGTGTTTTGTACCTCAAACATCCGTGCTGCCGTACACCGGACCAGAGCAGACGTATGGACCACCCCGTACCACAGAACAGTGAGCAGTAGTTCATGGTATACTGGATTGGCACTGACACAGAAAAAAACAAGAAAGGGAAACACTTTCAATCTCATTCTGGAACTGCGCTGCTCTGGGTGGCTGCATGTTGGAGCAGCTCTGTTGACTATATGTAAGTTTTGCCTTTTTTTGGACATTCTTCTTCTAGTTTTTCAAGAAAAACTGTATTTTTTTGGGACATTTTACTTTCCGTTTCTGGTGCTGTGAAGCTTAGAGGATTTTTAGTGCTATGTTTTCACTTTTTGAGCATTTGTTATGATGCGTAACCATGGCAACACACTGGTTTACTATCGGGAGCAGCTAATTAACATCGGAAAGGATGAAATAATACCTCAACTGAAGCCACAAATCCCACATTAGCTAAAACGCAAAAAGCGTGGGTGCAGATCGGGAGCAAAACGGAGACAGAGAAATAGGAAATTCAAACCATCTCTTCCATCGATCATAATGGACAATGTGAGATCACTGGCCAACAAGATGGAGGAACTCCAAGCCCTTTCAAGGACTCAGCCAGAGTATCGGCAGTGCAGTGTTATGTGTTTCACTGAGACGTGGCTGCAGGACCATATCCCCGATTCCAGCGTCTCTCTGCCTGGATTTCTGACTGTACGAGCAGACAGAGATCTGAAGAGGAGTGGGAAAAAAAAAGGAGATGGAGTGGCAATGCTTGTCAACAACAGATGGTGCCATCCAGGTCATGTTTCAGTGAAATGTTGTCTCTGCAGCCCAGATGTTGAACTCTTGGCGGCAAGTTGTCGCCCATATTATTTGCCAAGAGAGTTCACCAGTGTTGTCTTGGCAACCATTTATATTCCACCTTCAGCCATTGCTGAAAATGCATGTGATGCCATCAGTTCCGTTGTCGCTAAGCTACAAACCCAGCACCCCAATGCATTTGTGTCTATATCTGGTGAATTCAATCATGCCTCGCTCTCTGCTACACTTCCAACATGTCAACAGTTTGTCAGCTGCTCCACCAGAGAAAACAAGACATTGGATCTGTGTTATGCAAATGTAAAGAATGCATACATGTCCAAAACAAGACCTCCTCTGGGACAAGCAGATCACAATCTTGTTTTTCTCTGTTCAGAATACAAACCACTTGTTCAGAGGAAACCTGTGACAAGAAGAACAGTGAGAAAATGGTCACAGGATGCTGAAGAAGCCCTGTAGGGTTGTTTTGTGACCACAGGTTGGATGACTCTCTGCCAAGGATATGAAGAGGACATCAATGCCATGACTGGATGTGTCACTGACTATATAAACTTCTGTGTGGACAACATCATACCCACCAGAACAGTGAGATGCTTCGCTAATAACAAACCCTGGATCACCAGTGAACTGAAGAATCTGCTAAATGAGAAAAAAAAGAGCCTTCAAGGAGGGAGACAGGAAATTATTGAGGAGTATACAGAAGCAACTGAAGATCAAGATCGGAAACAGCAAGGAGGCATACAGGAAGAAGCTGGAGAACGAACTACAGAGGAAAAATATTAGAGATGTCTGGTCAGGGATGAAGAAGATCACAGGCTTCAAGCAGAGGAAGGATTGCACAGATGGCAGCCTGGACACAGCCAATGAACTGAACAAGTTCTTCAATAGGTTCAGTTCAGGAACAAACCCAGCATCCTCTTTGCCTGTCCCCAGCCAATCAGACATCCCATCCTCCTCTGATCCAACATTTTCCTGCCACACGCCAGCTCTATTGTCCTCTAACACAGTTGTGGACTCTTCTGGTTCTATAGATCTGTCTTCAACCAAGTCAGGAGATGCTGCTGCCCCATTTACCTCCCCCTCCCACCTATCCGTCTCTAGAAGTCAGGTGAAGAGGCAGCTGGAGAGACTGAACAGGAACAAGGCTGCAGGCCCAGATGGTGTCAGCCCCAGAGTACTGAAGGCCTGTGCAGAGCAACTCTGTGGGATTCTGCAGCACCTCTTCAACCTCAGCCTGGCCCAGGAGAAGGTTCCAGTCCTGTGGAAGACATCCTGCCTTGTTCCAGTTCCAAAGAAAACTCGCCCATCAGCCAATGACGACTACAGACCGGTTGCCCTGACATCCCACATCATGAAGGTCCTGGAGAGACTCCTGTTGGTCCACCTGAATAAGCAAACTAGGACATATCAGGACCCGCTGAAGTTTGCTTATTGCCATGGAGTTGGAGTTGAAGATGCCATCATCCAGCTGCTTCAACCAATCCACTGTCATCTGGGCAAAGCAGGCAGCACTGTCAGGGTCATGTTCTTTGATTTCTCCAGTGCATTTAACACAATCCAGCCTGATGTACATTGCCAGAAACTCCAGAAGACACAGGTGGGGGCCTCAACTATCGCCTGGATTAAAGACTACTTGACAAACAGACCACAGTTTGTGAGGCTGAAGAACTGCACATCGAACCAGGAGATCAGTAACATTGGAGCACCACAGGGGACTGTACTCTCTCCATTCCTTTTCACCCTGTACACCTCAGACTTCCAGTACAAATCAGAGACCTGTCATTTACAGAAATACTCCGATGACTCTGCAGTTGTCGGGTGTTTCAGAGATGGACAGGAAGCTGAGTACAGAGAGCTGGTGGAGTGATTTGTAGCATGGTGTGGAAACAATCATCTGACCTTGAACGTAAACGTGAACAAAACAAAGGAGATGATTTTAGACTTCAGAAGAAACAGGGTGGAGTCAAACACTGTTTCCATCATGGGAGAAGAAGTGGAGGTGGTTGAGGAATACAAATACCTTGGTGTTCACCTGGACAACAGACTGAACAGCGAACCTGTTTACAAGAAGGGACACAGCAGACTGCACTTCTTGAGGATGCTTAGGTCCTTCATTGTCTGTGGCAAGATGCTGCAGATCTTCTACAAGTCTGTTGTTGAGAGTGTAATCTCTTTAGCCATCGTCTGTTGGGGTAGTAGCATCAGAAGCAGGGACCTGAAAAGGCTCAACAGCCTAATAAAAAAGGCTGGTTCTGTTCTGGGGACGACTGTGGAACCACTGGAGGAGATAATGCAAAGAAGGATTCTCCAGAGAATCAAGAAAATGATGGACAACCCTGAGCATTCTCTTCACAAGACTGTCCGACAACAGAAGAGTGTCTTCAGTCAGAGGCTTCTTCAGTTTTGCTGCAACACTGACCGCTACTGGAGATCCTTCCTGCCAACAGCCATTGTAATATACAATAACTCTTTGATGACTTTATTATTATTATTCTGAGCTACTACAGCAATCAATTTCCCTCTGGGATTAATAAAATATTTTTGAATTGAATTGAATTGAATTAGGTGAAAAAAACAGAATTACATCCACTTATTAGACGATACCTGTCATGACCGAGAGACCACCGGAAGCATCCTGAGCAGCTGTATCACTGTGTGGTATGGCAGCTGCTCTCTGCAGCTAATAGTGAGAGCAGCTGAAAAGATCACTGGTCCCCCACCTCCCTTCCTCTGGGACCTCTGTCAAACCTGCAAAGCATTGCAGCGAGCATTGCACCTGACTCAGCAGTCTCCAGCAACAGCAGCAGAAGGGTTAGGGTTAGAACCAGGCCAGAACCAGCAGACTGAAGCTGGGTCCACAATGAGGCACAAGCAACGTTGCTGCTTTAAATAGAATCCATTATAATCTATAGGGCTGATCCAAACTGGCTGTGGTGCGGAACATTTCAGGCGCGTCCCAGAAGCAGCTCGCTGTACCGTGCCACTAAGGTTTGGGATTGGGTTCCAGTTTTGCCACAAGCTGCTTCTGAGATGTGTCAATTTCCACAAGTAACATAGGGCTAGACAGGAAATTATACACGGTTTCATGATAAAACTAAACTACTGCCTGTTCTTATCCACATAGATTACATCAATACAACACAATAAGACTTAACGGCTTATTTACTACCAGCATCTTTCGAGACGTGCAGGTGTGTTTTTCAAGGCTTTAATCCTGGTTGTGGAGAAGAACGTTACATATGGCATCAATATCAAACGCAATTTTCTTCTTCATTTAATGGTGAATGTCATAAACATAGAAACCACGACTTTGTGATCTCGCGAGTCCAGCAAGGAAGTTGTTCCGCACTGCTGATGCTTCCAGTGTGAACAAGGTTTCACACTTCTCTGTAGGGGCCCTCTGCCCCAGGAGCGGTGGTCGACTGTTGCTTCCTGGGCGCTCTACAGGTAGTGTTTAAGTGAAGGTGGGGGTCTTTGATCCCCCTCCTCTGAGCACCCTGACTCAGTGTGGAAGACCTGATGCTGCCGGGGCAGACAGCTCCTCTGATGGCGTTTCCTAGCCTCACCTTACTTGGCTCATCTGTACTCAGCCGAATATACATTTTTACAGATGTGATTGTGTGTGTGTGTGTGTGTGTGTGTTAATGTTTTCAAACTGTTATGGGAATTTAGGGTCATTTTAATTCTGTAAAGAACTTTGCACTTTGCTTGAAAAGCGCTTTATAAATCAAATCTGACTGACTGAAGGTTTCAGAAACCGTTTCATCCATCAGGCTGTCAGGATGCTGAACCCCCCACCCCCCATCTTCCACCCCAGCCCCAAAACCTGGACAATAACCAAAGCTTGCACACAAGTCAAGTCTTGATAATAAAGAAAACTGATTGATATATTTAGTACCTAGCTGCAAATATATCAATGGATGTGTCCAAGTCTCACCCCAGTTCTACAAAAGAGGCCTTGAGACTGTCGAGAGGTGCGTGTGACAGAGAGAGCGCCGTCATCACATCTTCCAGGAAACCCACCAGCAGCTTGCGATCCTCCTCCTGCACAGGTTTAGTGACTTGTTTATATCACTGGCATCACGTGATGTTAGCAGCATTAAGACAAACCGATCTAAAGTGCTTTGAGTGTTTTTTTCTTAAAGAATGTGTTTAAAGTTAAACGTAACACTGCTTTACCTATTTGGAAGACGCAAAACTAAAACCTTACAGATGTTTGGTATGCTGGCTTTTAGATTTATAACAGCGTTCTTTTTCCTCAACACCGGCACAAAAAAGGTCAAAATCTAAAACCTTACAAGTTTTCTATATAATTTCCAACAATTACTAAAGACCATGTCTAAAGGTCACCTTGTGAATTTGAAAGAAAATTGAGAGAAATGGATTATAGGGATGCAGTATGAAATATAATAAATAGAAAGGAAATTTCATTGCCGTTATAGAAAAACAAAACAACTTGAAATTTAGATTTGAAACAGCCTTCTGCTACTTTTTCACTCGGCAACTGACGAACACTGGAGGGTTCTTCCCGTTAACGGGGAGTCTTCCTCCCCAGCGTCACGACTTGCTTGCTTATGATGAAGATTCTGTAAACAAGTCAGTGACTCGATGTGGTCTGGGACTGACAGACTCAATATAGACACGATCTGCACATCCATGTAACGTTGACTGTTTGCAGGGCTACCTTTTTTATTTCTATCGCTAAAATCCTTCATCCAGTAGGAAAAAAATTGGTTTTATGACTTCTTGGTGTTTTCTGCAGAAAAGACAGTATTGTAATAATGTTTGTACAATCTTGCTGATCTATTAGCTTAGAGAACATGTGTTATGAATGAGTCCCAGCTGCTGCAACACAAAATTTTAGCTTCATGTATAAAGTTCACAGAGTTGTGGCCATTTTTGTGTTTGCTATTGCTAATGTTGATTAACTATGGCAGCCATCTTGAAAGTTGACTCCAATAATTAAATTGGTGATAGTTCCAGTGGCTCATGAGCTTTTTGATGATTTTTTTTGGGGGGTATAGGCAGATGTAAACAAACAAGAAAAACTAATCGTCCTAAAACAAACTAACCTTTAGTTCACATAATGAACTGGACTCAAAGCCCTGATAAGCAGGTTTAATTGGACTGTTTACTTTGTAACGTAACTTGTGACTTGGAGCTATACGCCTTCAGCTAAACTAAATTCAATTTCTTTCCTTTACAACAATTAATTTTGTTGCATGTTCTAAAACTAAAAGCAAACATATCTGAATTATTTTTGATCTATGCTGGATTAATTGGAAAATACATAATAAAACTAGATTTTCTGTCCATGTCTAACAACTTTATGTGATACAAACATTCACCTTTTAGGGAACAATCAAGTTATTTTGGGTTAAAACTAAACACATTTTTCAAACATAGAACGTATTAGGAAACAAACATGAGTAATTCAAGTATTGAGACTGATTTTGCAAACAAAAGCATACAAAAGTTTGATATTTTATGTGCATAAAGCTTTTTTGTGTTCATTTACCTGGTTATAACAGGTCAACACGCCAGTAGCATAGATTGGGACTGTAGCTTTGGTGAGAATGCCGTTTCCTGCTGAAGCATCTAAGAGAATAAAAATACGTGATTTAAAAAGTAAAACGCGACGCAAGACTAAACATTATGAACAACTGAACATCTTGTAATTTCTGTCCAGAATAAAACATTATTTTTCCTTTACTGAGGCTGCATAACCAGTTTAAAGAATTCTGTGGTTCAACATCCTCATTTTTTGTTTCATTAATCCAGGGAATTAAAAAGTAATCAAAAAAATTTGAGGAATTCCCTCATGCTGCCGTGCACATTCGTTAACATGACCAAACCTACAAAAATGTGCCTTCATTACACTTTATACTGTTGTGGCGTCACAAAAAGCCACAGAATTGAGTGAACGCTAAGTAAAGATGGGGACGACCTCAACACTGACGGGATCTCAGAGCAAAACACATTTCATGAATGGCCACAATACCAGAGTGTAATGACTTGGCAGCCAAATGAGACCAAGTAGCTCTTTCGACCGACAGAAACATGTCTGGAACTAGAAGGAGAAAAAACTACAAGACAAAGAAGGGGAACACCCATAACTGACTCCAAATAGCTTGTTTACATCAGTTGAGTTTGTGTCCGAACTCCAGCCACAAATTTCTTCTGTAGAAAACTTAAGAAATAATCAAAATCAAATAAAAACAAGTGGGGAAGTTTCCGTTACCAACGTTCTCTTCGGAGAGTCGGAGAATCTCCTGGAACTGTGGTTTCACCTAAAGAAAAACAGAAGCAACGTGAAGTACTAATACCTCCACATATTTACATTTTGAATACATTTTAAACTAAATATTAAACATATGATAAAATAATTGTTTATGGAAACATAAAAAAAATACAAATTTTGAGATTTGATGCGGTTTTACCTTAGTGTTGGTGAAAATCTTGCCGAATGTGCGACAAAACCTCCAGAAAAAACGCGAGAACTCGTGAACGCAGGTGGAAGACGTCACATTGATGCGCCCCACAATCTCTATGAGCTGAGGCAATCTGGGGGAAGAGAAGTCACATAAAAACTTTGGACTTCTGTGCATTCTCCAGGTTAAAACTCGAAGTTCCTAGTTGTAAAGAAAGACATGCTTTGAGCATGTTTGGCTAAAATCTGGCATCCTTTTAAACAACTAGTTGGATGGAATATGCTAAATAGTAACCTGGCAAGCCAGACTATACATGTAAATTAAGGGTAGGACTCCATTTTATTTGTAAGCATCTTTAAAGCTCCCAGGTGCGCAGAATAAAAAAATAAAATAAAAAAAGACGATCTCTTAAAAATGTCCGTGTCACAAACCCCAGAGTCGTCACAAGCCCCATGTTTTCTCAAATGCTGCATCAGTCAAAGCAAGGCACTCTCTTCAAATTCTTCCATTTTAGTAGCCGATAGTTTGGTGTGTGTCAGTGTAATCGGTGTACCAGGAAATGGTGCGCTGACAAAGGTTCCGCCTTGCTTAACTCATTCACTGCTAATATTTTTATTGTGTGGGCGTCGGAACGAGCCCCCGCGCCGTGAGAACAAACATCTCAGCTCTGAAGCCGATCTTCATCCGCATACGTCACATGTCACGTGATCAGAAAGCAGAAAATCCATGTGTTAGGAGATCGTTTTGGGCCGCTGCTGTAAAAAAAGCGAGGCGCGAACTGGAAAAGCTTCTGCCGATCACAATTCAACAACGGATCATGAAAGAACGGATGACGCTCGAAACGTGCGGATTCTTCCTGATGTAAGAGGCGAGTCTCCGCTTTGTTTTGGTTGTTTTGGCGTCGACATCATCCTAGCGTGCAACGTTCTGTGACTCTTACAAAAACAGTAAAAACAGCGAGAAATGCCAGCAGCGAAGGGCTTTAGCGATCAGGAAACGGCTGGCAGCGAATGAGTTCAAATTCAAGCTCTGATTTAATGTGTAAATTCTTTTCATGCATTACTTTTTTCTAATTAATTCATCATAATTAACACATTAAATTCCCACCACTAATGTAAATATATAGACAGAGCTCAGTAGGAGTGGAAATTACAGTTCCCTTTCAAACCGTCTCTGCACGCTATTGGACAGCTCTTTGACCAATCACAACACAGGTTTAAGGGAGCCAAATTTAAGACTTTTTAAGACCTTTTTTAAGGCCACTTTGACCAAATTTAAGCTTTTTGTTTTAATTAAATGTAGGTTATAATTTCCAGCTACTGCCTGGAACCGGTGCTAACCACGTTGCGAACGTGGGATTAGCCATCCAGTTACCATTAAACTTGCACTTCCCCATGGCTCAAGCTCCCACTAGCATAACCAGCTAATGTGCTCATCTAAAAATAGCCCCCTTTCACAACCAACTGAATGTATACGGTTCCGCTTACGCCAACATCATACACAAAAAATGCTGAACGCTAACTAGAAATTCACGAAAATTTTATAGAAATAAAAAAAATCTTGTTTATTGGGTCTTTGGTAATTTAAGACCTTTGGAAACTGTAATTAAGGATTATTTGTCATTTAAGGATTTTCAAGGCCTTAAATTTGGAAATGCTAATTTAAGACTTTTTAAGGACCCGCGGATACCCCGCAACAACATGATGCATTTGTAGCGACGGCGTCAGTAAATGGAGCAGTATGCCACAGACTGTAGGAGAAGAAGCACCTCTATCTGCTCACGTCTCAAAGGAAAGCCCAAGTCTAAATGGTCCAAAGTCTATGCCAAAGCTTTCGCCATCTGGGATTAATAAAGTATCTTTGATTTGATCGTTGTAGTTTTGCTCCATTGCGGCTCTAACATTGTGGAAAAAAATCTCTGCCATAAAAGTGCTAAGCCCAGCCATCGTCTCTCTGCAGAGTGCTGTGATTGGAGCGGCCTACACTTAGACAAGCCAGTGGTGGTCCTACGATAGAGTGTGGCTAGACCAACTTGCACAGCTAATGCTTTAGCTGTGTTATGGTGTGTCTAGATTTCTAGGCTAACCAAAAACAGCAAAGGACACATTGACCAGCTGCTTGACAGAAACGTCCTTACAGCTGGTTGACCACCCATAGCAGGCTGCCCCAGCCCGTCGTTCCTTCATGCTCCAGCTGGTGGTCATAAAGAAGCAGCAAGGCGCTTAGCATCTCTCTACTCCCGATAATGGTGGCCATATCTTGCAGGGGAGAAGCTGGCCTGGGGAACCGAGTCACTGCAGGACAAAAAAAAAAAGCAGCACAATAATATAAACCTCTAATGATACTGTATGCGTTTTAGTGATGACTCTTCCCACCTTCTATTGCAGGTATGTCCCCATGGAGTTTGACTCTGCTGGTGAAGGGTGCGTTCTGCAGCACCACAGCAAATAAAGGAGGAGTAAGAGACTGAAGGGCTGACAGAAAAATGTGTAGCTTGTGTTCATCCAGACCACGTTCCCCCTGCTGCAGAACAAAACGTATGAATTAGAATTAAATACGAAACTAGGAAGTACAAATGGTTCTACGCACCTTTAGTAGTTTCTCTATCCGAGCCAGCAGAGAGGGGATTAGAGCAGTGTGCAGTGTGCCCAGCTCTGTGGTCCAGGCAGCAAAGGCAGGAATGAAGACCTGGTGGACTGCGTTGACCACCCGCTCTGATGGGTCCCCGAGCGACAGCAGCATTAACTCAAAACCCTGCGCCAATAAAAAGCGTCACCAACAACTTCCCACAGTTCCACCGCACACAAAAACACCTCAATTCAGACAACAAATGTACCTGGGAGTATTTGTCTGAGTCATCGATGTAACCCATGATGATACCCAGACTCTTGACCACCGCCTCCCTGACCATGTCGGCTTTGTCCTCAGTAAGCATCTGCTGCAGCATTGACAACACCAGAGAGCTACGGATCTCCTTCTATGAAGACAAAATATAAAACCGAAATGGAATTTGGTCTTTGGTTGATCAACAATCACCCAGAATCCAGTTTGAACAATGTGCACAGGGTGTCCTTACAGGCAGGTAGGGCGCCAAAGCGCCACAGGCCTCAGCCACCAACAATCTTCTCTCTGGATATTTGTGGTTAATCTGCGAAGGACGAGTTCAGAGAAAATGTCGAATGCAAAAGAGGGACACGTTAAAAACAGGGAGAAATAGACAAGAGGGGAGTCGACATGGAATGGTAACAACCTGGGTATCACAAACATGCTGACCCTGTGGAAACCACAATTTGTCTTTTTCTGAAGATTCTCAGCGTCCAGACTCATCGTTGCCATGGTAGCAGATTGTATTTATCAGCATTGCGGTGATACAGGAGGCAGTAAAAACAAAACTGCCATCTCATTTATAAGAATAGAATGGGGTATGAGCTATTCTTTTTGGTAACTGGAAAATAAAACTAAAACAAGAAGAATATTCAACTCAAAGGAAATCATTTTTCTTGATACGCGTGCAAAATTTAACCAACTTATTTCCAAATTTTAACTTTCAAATCACTAATATTAAAAAAGAACAAGTAAATAATACATATGATGGCCTAATCATACTTTTTTTTCAAAAGACAGGAAAAATACAAGAAATATGATATCAAGAATGAAAATCAAGTTGTCTGATCCAAAGCGGCTCGGTTAAAGGCAAACGGACTTCTTTGGTTTCTTGAAGACATTTCGCTTCTCATCTGAGTTTCGTCAATTTTGACTGGAATATGAGAGGGTCAAGCTTTTGAACTGTAGCTGTCAACTCCTCAGGAGGTGGTGGTGGTGGTGGTGGTGGGGTATTCATAGGTAGTTTCTGCTCATTAAGCAACAATAGACAGCCACAGCTTATAAGCTTGACCAGACCATATTCCAGTCAGACTCGACAAAAGCTCTCAGATGAGAAGCAAAACGTTTTCAAGAAACCCAAGAAGTCCATTTGCCTTTAATCGAACTCCTTTGGATTCCCTTGATCTGGATGACTGGGAACTTTCACCAGCATACCGTCGAATGATCAGCTAAATAAACTAACATTATCAGATGTGATTGAGCTCATCGTACCTGTTCCCAGCACTGGGGAAGGAGCTCAGCCTCGACCCGAGTGGGACCCACATGCCTCGCGAACGCGACGCAGCCCGTTAAGATCATTTGTCTTTGGATACAGACAAAAAACAGGAATCAGCGACACCTGGTAAAGATGCGTCACCAAAATATGGACATTACAGCGTTTACGACAAACATGCTCACCTCTGCTCATCGTCTGGTCTCTTGATGAGGTTAAAGAGGATGTGCAGGAGCTGGTCCCGCTCTTTAGGCTCAGGGTGAAGGCATGCAGTGCACAGGATGAGAGGAATCAACTCCTGATGGTGAGAAGAAGACAAACGGAAACAGATGCGATTAAAAACACGCAGAGAGATCAAGTTTGGTCGAGGCTGAGGAGGGCTTTTCCATCTGTGATGCAGGATGGATTAGAAAAGGGGAAATTATTAAAAAATAAACAAAAAGAAAATGAAAATTAAATTAAATTAAATTAAAAAGTGATCTAAAAACAACAGAAAACATGCTTACCTTAGATATGTTTTTATGTTAAAGTGATTCGTTTGGTTTAGAAGTCACGCAGTGAAAGCCACATATTGCAGCAGCTTACAAAGCGCATGCACACACCCAAACACGACTGGGGTATAGACAGAAATACACAACTGCCCTCCCTGAACGGAGCTCCATCCCAGAGTTCAGGCAGAGTTCATGGACCCTTCAGCTAGAAGGGAGAGAACTCTGTTGCCCTTGATTCAGGGACTCCATGGCCAAACTGTGGTCAGCCCTTCATTCCTGACACACATACACTGAAATTATAGAGTGCAAACGGAGTTAAAAATATACTTTTTTTTTCTCCGTCTTTCCTATTTTCCTGCCAAGTGCTGGAGGACTAAGCAAAGCCCTAAAACTGCTAGAGACAGCCGGACCTAACAGAAAGAATTGGGTCAAGATAAGTTTGTCATTAGACACTAACCCCAAGCTGGACCAACGATCTGAAGTTAGCGCCACGTTGGACAACTTTAAATACAACAATGAGGTGCTAGAGGGTGATTTTAAGTGTCCAACGACAAGTTCAATATGATGAAATCAGTCAAAAACTGAAAACGTGCAAATAAACAAAGGTCAAACCAAAAGTAACTGTCACAACCAATCATTTGTCTTTGCCTCAGACTTGCAAAGAAAAAAAAAACTTTGAACTTCCCAAGAGTACTTTTTCTTAAGTCAGAAAACTTCGGCCTGACAAAACAAACTGAGGAACTCAACAGTAAAGCTAAAAAAAAAAGACTGTTACGATTCTACTTGAGTGAATTCTGATATATCGGATGCTCCTTGAGAGGGATAAACATCTGACCAGTCATAGGTAAATACTGTGGGAAAGTAAAGTGAGCAGCTCAATGTTGGGATCCAAGTACAGCATTCATGAATCGCTCTTCACAGAGCAAAACCACTTTATGCTGATGATAATGCAACAAAATCCCACACAAAGAATTTCTCTTTTCAAAAAGCAAAAATCCACAAAACTACTGTCCTTTTGTAGCCTTACACACTCACTGATGGCTTATTAGGTACACCTTCCTAGTACAAGCTGTACATTTCATTTCTCAGAGGTTCGGATCTCTACCGACATTATAGCATCAAACAGTTGCTGCAGATTTATCAGCAGCACAGCTATAAAATGAATTTCTTCTGCACCCAATACAACAAACAAACAATGCCCGTGATAGGAAAGTTTATTTATATTGCACCTAACTGAAATTTGTTTGTTTCTTCATATTTTTTTATTGCACTTGTGAAGCACCTTATGTTCATTGTGAAAGGTGCTGTATTACCGTATTGACCTGAATATAAGACAAGTTTTTTTTCCACTGAAAATAGTTTTAAAATGTGGGGTCGTCTTATAATCGGGGTCTAACCATTACACGCCCGCAACAGCAGAGGGCACCAGGCTGAATGTTCTCAACAGGAGATAAAAAATAGAGACGAGAGGTCCGGAGTAGAGTGGACCGAAAGTGGGGCAAGTTAACAAGCTATTAGGCAGAGTTATGCAAATTTTAGGATGACGGTGGTCAATTCAGCAGAGGCGTCAAACATTGCATGCATGGATGTATCGGATGGCAGTGAGGATGACGTTCTGGGAGGAGTCGGCAGGTGTAGCGATTTGATGGTACACCGGGATCGCAGCGAGAATGAGAGTGAGTACAGCGAGGCAGACGGCTTCTGAATAAAAGCCTCATTTGACTTTTGATTTCACATGTCAGCAAAGTTCTGATAGTCTTGGAAAGGGGAGCTGTCTTATAATCGGGGGTCGTCCTATTTCGGGTCAATACGGTAATTTGAGTCCTTGTAATGATTACGCAAATAAAAAGAAGATATATACAAAACTTTAGAAAAATATACACAAAACATTGATGGGAAAGTTGTGCAGTCTTGTGTTACGACACAAAAAATGTTTACTGATTTACAGAGTCTGATAATCCAGCCAGGTGGCAGGCAGTTTCAATTTACCGTTTCAGGCATAACACCCTTTGTTCTTATGCAGGAGTCACACTCAAACAACTCAAGGTGGGTCTGCAGGCCTGATGATGCATTTGGAGCACCAAGCAGCAGAATGGAAGTGTGAGCAGCTGTATTTGTTGTACGGTGTCAGGATCTGCAGATCTAACGGACACGGTACAAAGTCCACACCACTTACGAAGGCTTACACAAGCCTTATGGCTCTGCTGTTTCTTGCCAACTTCTCTCTTTGATTTTGTAAAGAGATTAAGCCCTCCTTAACCGTCTTAGGCGGAGGACACCGTCATGGCCTTGGCGATATGCAAAGTAGGGGACCCAAAGCTACCATAACCAGACTTCCTACATACACTCAGTCTAGAGACTTCTCAACATTGCAAAATGTAAGCACTTTGTATATTTGCACACAAACACACAAACACTAACTGCACACAAGAAATTGGAGTACAGTTATGGCCCAAAATGTATGGAAGGAAACAAGCATGAGTTTTGACAAAGTTTGCTACTTCAGTGTTTTTAGATCTTGTCATTAGTTGCTGTGATTTGCTGAACTATAATTATAAGCAGTGGGACAGCAGTAGCTCAGGAGGTAGAGCGGGTTGTCGGGTAATCGGAAGGTTGCAGGTTTGATCCCGGCTCCGACCAGATAATTTCACTGTTGTGTCCTTGGGCAAGACACTTAACCCCCCCGCCCGCTGGTGGTGGTCGAAGGGACTGGAGGTGCCAGTGCTTGGCAGCCTTGCCTCTGTCAGTGCGCCCCAGGGCAGCTGTAGCTACATCGTAGCTCATCCCCAGCAATGTGTGACTGTGTGTGTGTGAATGGATGAGTGGCTGATTGTGTTGTGAAGCACCTTGGGGGGGGTTGTAGAACCCTAAGAAGGCTCTATACAAATACAAGCCATTTACCATTTACAAGCATTTTGAAAGTTTAAATATCATTACTGATTGAGTTTATGCAAAGAGTTCATATTTTCAATGATGGTCCTTCATTTGGGCATCTAGTCAGGATGCCTCCTGGACGCATTCCTGGTGAGGTTTTCCGGGCACGTCCAACCGAGAGGAGGCCTAAAGGTAGACCCAGGACATGTTGGAGAGACTGTGTCTCTCACCTGACCAGAGAATGCCTTGGGACTCCCCCGGAGGAGCTGGCCCAAGTGGCTGGGGAGAGGGATGTCTGGGCCTCTCGACTTAGGCTACTTCCCCTGCGACCCGCCTCCAGATAAGCGGATGAAAATGGATGGATGGATGAGCGGGTCCTTCATTTGCAAGACTGCTGCAATTCCCTCTGTCAGTAGGGTTAGGGTAAAGTTGGTCTGGCCCAAGCCCTGACTGATGCTATCCCTTATTTGCATTACCAGTGCCTAGGGGTGACGGGGGAAGATGAGTTATGTGCCCTCCCTAAGTTCTCACTTCGCTCAGACTTTCATGGTCTCCTTGGAAAAGACACGTCACCTGCCTTGCCTATTGGAGGTTGTCAGGGTGAACCACCAGTGCTTTGAGGGTATGGAAGCCCCTACCTGTGGTAGTTAGTCCTAGGGTTGCTGTGGCCACATTGTGTGCATCGGTGAATGACTGTTGTGTTGTAAAGCGCAAAATTTGTATGATTTTAGAAGGTTCTATGTAAATACAGGCCCTTTTCCATTTGACAGCTTGTGGGAACGTGTCTTTTTTTGACCATCCACCTCTTAAGACAAGACCATAATTTCTCAGTGGAATTAAGGTCTGGTGAGTTTCCTCGACACCGACTAAAATGTTTGTTTCATTTCCCGAGCCACTTTAGCCTTAGAGCACAGTGCTCTGTCCAGACAGTGTTCTTCAGCCAACATTTTTTTGGATGTAGAGAAGGGGTTCCTCTCGGACGATGATGATTCATTTCTGTATTCTGAGGCTAAACGGTAAATGGGCCCACTCCCTTGGCACAACTCCATCCATGAACAGTCTCAGGATTCTTTACTCTTGACATGGCAAACAAACCTTTCTGCCAGATGTCCCAAACAACTGGAAAGTAGATTCAGAGAAAAATGTTCTTCCATTCCTCAGAAGTTCAATCCCTGTACCTTAAACAGAATCAGTTTGTCCCTGATGTTTTTCTTGAAGAGAAGGGCCCTCTCTGTTGCCCCTCTTGACACTGGGTGATCCTTCAAAGGTGTTGCACTCACACCTGCCTAGTATCATTCCTAATCAAGCTCTACATTAGTGGTGCCCAAATCCCTGAACTTTAGGAGATGGTCCTGAGCACCATGCAGCCTTCTTTGGCATAGAAAATGGATTTTTCCAGTGAAGTTAATTTTAAGGCAACTCAGGCCTAGTCCACACGTAGCTGGGTTTTAAAAAAAAAAAAACGAATATCCGCCCCTCAAAAAACTTGCATCCACACCACCTCGTTTAAAACAAAAACTCTGTCCACACGTACCCGGATAAATATGTTGTTAAGGACATGCCAGACCTGTAGGCGGCAGTACTTCCCCCGTTCTTAACCTCGTCCTTCGTCTGTGGTCTTCCGCGAGGAGCAGTAATTCCGCTTGCAAAAACAAACAAGCAAAAAGCGCTTGGACAATTGATAAAGCAAGCGCAGCTCTGAGGGCATCCATGCTGTCGGCTAGTGTAAACACAGGTCGCACACGTGATGTCAGCATTTTTTTTTGTCACAGAAAGTGACGTTGCGGACCTTAAAACTCCGGTTTTGTCTGTCCACACGCAGACACCCAAAACGGAGAAAACGCAGATCTTCACTTTGGCCGGAGGTTTTAAAAAGATCCGTTTTCGTGTGAAAAAACTCAGTTTTCGTGTGGATGACAGGCCAAAACGTAGAAAAATATCTACGTTTTGGCAGATCCCCGGCTACGTGTGGACAGGGCCTCAGTAATTCATCTGATCACCTAAGAGTATTCAGTTTAGTCAAATTTTAATCCTAAAACTGAGGTAGCAAACTTTGTGACAATTAACATTTGAAGCATTCTCAAAATGTTTGACCACCACTGTACTGTATAGGGAGCCCAAGCCTCCTCCCCTTTGGATTGGCTCATGGGTCCCTGACCCCAAAAAATGTGAACAATGGTATAAAAGTTATTTTCTGACCCGTTTTGCCTTACACCCTGAATCACACATCCACTGTACTTTCAACTGCCTGTCACATAATTTCATATTTAATTTTAAAAATTTGTAATTAAAAATACTACAATGTATGACGTCACAAAAGAATCTCTTCTCGCCCAGCATAGCTGCTGCCACTCTTCGTCTTCAATTGCATAAAACTGCTGAGAGGAGCTCTAGCTGCCTGCCAAAAATAAGCACTTTCTTGGCATCAAAATGTGTCTTTAAACTTTACGGACATTATATGTTAAAGCCATGGTGTAGGGCTGGGCGATATGGCCCAAAATCAATATCATGATATAGTGAAGATTTCACCTCGATAATGATAAATGCACGATAACTACAGGTATGCGCAGGAACAAAAGTTGTCACTAAATGGGGATGTCACATGCATTACGTGGAGTCACATATTTACTTGACTCAAGGTGGTACAGCTTCTTGAGGGGACGTGAACGTTGCAAACCTACACACATCTTTTCATTTTTTATTATCAAATTTATGGACATGGGAAAAATTATCTCAATAGGAGTCAGAAATTTCGATAACGATTCCTTTTGTTAATTACTGCCCAGCCCTAACAAGGTGCAAAAAAAAACGGGATCAGAAAATAACCTTTATCATCTCATAGACCCCCATTCATTTATTTTGATTGACATGGACTAGAAGTAGATGGGCGTGACTTGGGCTCCCCATATGGAGCTCTGAGTAGGTGTCTATGTGACATTGCCTCACAGGAAGCACTGACGTCTGAGTTAAAAACTTTAATTCCTCACTTTACATTTGAAACAAATCATAGTTTAAAATTTTTTTTAAAGCAATGTGTTTAATACAGGTGGTTAGAAGTATAACAGCTAATTGTGGTTTTCGACATATACCAATGCCATAATTGTTATTCAGTTGTTAAAATTGAATTAAATCCAAAGAAACCACCTTAAAAATAACCAACTATTAAACACTGGATGGATTTGAAGCATAAAAAAGAACAATAAGAGCAAATTTATTGCCAAACGTGAAGCTAAAACTGCTTCACTGTGGGCAACATTGCATTAAATGTCACATTATTTTCCCCATCAAATTTCTAAAGCAAATCTGACAGATGCTGGTGAAGGTTCTCGGTCACCCAGGTCACGGTAATCCAGAGGGTTCAAATAAAGGCCGCTGGACTTCTTTGGTTGCTTGAAGAAGTTTTGCTTCTCATACAAGTAACTTTGTCAATTCTGACTGCAATATAGGAGAGTCGATGAACGAGCGGAAACTACCTATGAATACCCCATCGAGGAGCCGCTTATGTCATTAGGTCCTATTGTTTTAGTATGGTTGTTTTGACTAGATGCATCTTTGTAGGAATTGGGTTTAGACCCAAATACAAAAGTTTCAGTTTGGGTCACACACTCCTGCAACTAATCAAAGCAAACATTCTAACACAATAGGACCCAATGACATCAACAACAAGTGAGGAGGGGTATTCATAAGTAAGGTCTGCTCGTTAAGCAAAAATAGACAGCTACAGTTCATAAGCTTCACCCTCTCATACTCCAGCCAGAATTGACAAAGCTCCTTGGATGATGATGTCTTCAATAAACCAAAGAAGTCCAGTTGCTTTCATTTGAACCTCTTGAACCTGACGGAATCACGACCAGCAGTTGTAGCTTCAAGATGGCTGTTCAGTAGTTTCAACTCTCATGTCAGAAACATGCAGATGAGTGCGTGAAAGACTCACCTGGCAAAGATGCGCAACCAATCTCTAGAAGAGAGGCATGCATGAGGGCGAGAGAATGAGTGAGACGAAAAGAGAGGAATAAAAACAACAAAAGGAAACAAGTGAAGGCAAAATCAGCAGCAAATGTGAGTGGGCGACACAAAACGGTCGGAGAGGAATGGTGACGGCAGGAGAGAGCGAATGCCTTTGTGAGAAGTGGTGATGGTTTGAATCAATAGATAGAGGACACAGGTCAGCAGGGGAGGCATTAGATCGCCCCAATTAATTTTTGTGTTTGAGATTGTCGACTAAAGAAAGATTTAAAATACACTGGCAAATCACAAATCACCAGGATCGCTAAAGAAGGGTCATAGTCAGTTTCCTGATTTCACGTAGGCACAGTTCAGATCAAAGTTAAGAGTGGAAGACAAAATCTTTTGGTTTTCACCAGTTTCTTGCTGCTCTGTGTGCATCTATTGGACATCATGATTGAAGATCCAAGCTCGTGACAGTAATGACGGAGGCGCAAGAAGGAACAAGAAGGAGTCGGAAGAGGAGGAAGTTAGATTACCTCTCGTTTAGCAAGTAGAACATTGGGAACAATGTGAGGAAGACAGCGGCCCAACATCAGCATCACACTGTCCTCGTTGTCTGCTATACGGGACACCTGGACACAAAAGCTACTTTAAATCCACTGGTGCTGCTTTTAAATACACTGATTATTAGTTAGCGTCATCTCTGGTGCAGACCTCAGCTCCAAGGCGGCTGTCTGAGCACATTCTGCAGAAGGAGAGCAAGGCTTGCTGGAAGGCTGGAGATAACTTCCTGGAACCAAAACCAAAGTTGGAATCAGTCGTTACCGTAGAGTCCATGACATTTGCTATTAACGTCATTAAAAGCTCGTAGATCGCCCTGACCGCTAAATAACAGAGGAGGCTGCCAAATGGCCAAACTGCTGTCAGTCTTCTCAGACCGAGAAACCAGATATAAGAAATGTATCAAATATGTTGCAGCAACTACACGAAGGATCACATCAGAGACCGGAAATTATTAAATAAATTACAGAATATTAATTTATTTGTGTTTAAGAAAAAAAAAAGACTCCATGGTCACACAAGAGGGCAGCCAACATGTCTCACATGCTTTTAATAATGTTTACAAAGATGGTTTACTACCACCATCTAGTGGCTGCTAATGGGATTACACATAAATAGGATGTAATAAAGTCTTGCAGATAAATAAAAAGTACATCTAACCATATTAATAATGTTCAATTTCATCCCGCCCAATTGGATCATAGACAGAATTAAACAGAATTATATGTAATTTTTTTGTGTTGCACGCATCTCCAGGAAGGAATTTGTTGCAACAATAAAAAGTTTGATTAACAGACTAACACATTTTCTATGGAATCTCAGATTTGTTCGTGTTTTTACTCCTTTCGTTTCTAGGCAACGTGATGACATGATGAATAAAAATTCTCCACGTTCTTGTCCTGCACACCAGAAACTCCCCTCACCTGTTCGGTTGATCGAACTGGACGCGCTGCTGTCTCACGGCTTTGTTGCAGCACTGTAAGTGGGGATGTGATGTGTTCTGATTAGAGGGGGGTGCAGAGACATTTTCCGATTCCGACACGCCTCCGATGTCTAGATGCTGGCCATTATCTGTTGGAGGCTGAGAATAAAAAACATATTTACTTTTTCCTTTCGTGTTCCGTCGCTCCTTTTACTAATATTCGGATCAAAGTCAAGTTATTTAAACAGAACCTGCTCATTTTAAATAAGCACATACCACTGATGGGTTAGTGGAGCAAGAGTTTGAGTTGGAAGAGGAGGACGAGGAAGATGGGCGAGGTGAATTCTGGGAAACCAAATCCAGAGACGTGGGAGGTGGAGAGGAGACGGCCCGTTTCAGTGTTTGAATCTCGCTGAGAAGAAAATTGTAAAAAATAATTAAAATAAGGTGTTTTTAAATGAAACAGGTAATTTTTTTTCTAATTTAGAGCAAAAACAGGAAGTATTTGAGTACAAGCTCATGCAAGCACCTCTGCAGCTTCTTGATCTGGTCAGCAAGACTCTGCTTCTCACCGCTGAGAAGGTTCAGCTGGTACTCCAGCTCCTGCACGACTTCTGTTTGTTGCTAGAAAGGATCATTGAAACAAATGCATGAAAAAGCCATCAATTGCAGGTGTCTGCATAATAAAATCAAACCTCAACTCGCTTTTTAAATAAGGTGCTAAATAGGGCTGCCGCGACTAGTCGACGCGTCACGACGATGTTGACAAAAAAAAAAAAAGGTCGACGACTAATTTAATAGTCGACGCGTCGTTTTTTTGTGTGAGCATTTTTAAAATCTCGCCTGCCAAGACTGGCACATGAAAAGCTTCAAACTTGCCACCATGCCTCTAGAGGAGAGGCACAAACACGATGACTTGGAAAGAAGAGGTTTTAGCTGAGTTTGAAATCCTGCCTGTTAAAATAAAAGCAGCAGTTCACGACAGTGGGTCAGATATGGTGGCAGCAATGAGACTGCTTGAAGTGAAACACGGATGGGCCTCTATCCGGTGTGCCGGACTGTGGAGGTTCCTCCAGCCATTTCTCAGTGTTAGTATTTTTTTTTTCACATGCTGGTTTATTATTTCATTTTGTTGCAATATTGTAAGATGTTTACTAATGGGTGCACACATTTAGTAATTTTATACATAGTTTATTTGATCATTAACTATTTTCATTTGTATTCCTGAGATTGGATGAACTGGCAGAGAGAGGGGACACGCCCAGTGTAACTCCAGGCACAGGGTATCTGCAGATTTAAGGGAGCCAACTTTAAGACTTTTAAAGACATTTTTAAGGCCACTTTGACCAAATTTAAGCTATTTTAAAAATTAAATTCAAGCGATAATTTCCAGCTATTGCTTGGAACCGGTGCTAACCATGTCGCAAACGTGGGATTAGCCATCCAGTTACCATTAAACTTGCCCTTCCCCATGGCGCAAGCTCCCACTAGCTTAACCAGCTAATGTGCTCATCTAGAAAAATAGTCCCCTTTCACAACCAACTGAATGTGTACGGTTCCGCTTACGGCAACATCATACACAAAAAATGCTGAACACTAACTAGAAATTCACGAAATTTTTATAGAAATAAAAGAATCTTGTTTCTTGGGTCTTTGGTAATTTAAGACCTCTGGAAACTGTATTTAAGGATTATTTGTCATTTTTAAGGACTTTTAAGGCCTTAAATTAGGAAAAGCTAATTTAAGACTTTTTAAGACTTTTTAAGGACCCGCGGATACCCTGCAGGCAGGAAGTGGAACATTCCATCTGGCTCCTGGAAGCAGGGGACTTGATAATGAAGAAACCAGAAACCAGACGTTCTGAAGCTCTAATTGAGTTTACCAGATTTTGTTAGGATGTATTATTTAAACTTTTTGTGGTAGTTATACTTTGTTGACTTGGTTTCCTAGGTTTATTTACCGTTTGTCTTAGTGTTTCCCCTGTCTCTCCCCTCCTCATTGTCTGTAGGCTAGCCTGTGTGTATAAATTCCCCTGTGTGTGTCTCAGCTGGGTGAGTCTTGCTTGTTACTTTTAGTTAAGGTTATTTTTGTGGCCATTTTTTCCTTTGGGCCTGGTTTTGTTTTGATTTTGGTTAATTATTTATGAAATAAATGGAGAAGATATTCTTTTTATACCATTGTCCTGGAGTTTTACTGCTCGGTCCCTGACATGGACGCACACTCCATCTCATGTTTCTGTGCATCTTTGCCACTTCCAACGCCATCTGAGCGGACCTTCTCTGCAGCTGGGGACATCTGCTGTCAGAAGAGAGCAAGCCTCTCTCCTGAACGTGTGGAAATGCTGACTTTCCCGAGTCTAAACCAGGACCTTGTGTGATTATTTAGCTGGATACATTTCATGTGAGCTCAAGTGTTTTTTGTATTTTAGTTTTTAGTTGCTTACATCTGATCTGTTTGACATTGTAGCATTTGTATTAGCATGTTGCAACAAAATTCATTAAAAGCAGTTTGATAAGCTATTATCTTTTCTTTATAATTAGATGGCACATAACTGATCACACGTAGAACTAGAAGCTAATGATGGGTACATTAGAGCATCCTGGTGCAAGAAGCTATACTTTTATGAATGACACCATTGGTCGCGACTAATCGTTACCAAACTGGCGACTAGTCGACTAATAAAATAGTCGTTTGTGGCAGCCCGAGTGCTAAAGCCAATTTTCAGAAATCTGTGCAGTAGATCGTTAAAATCCTGTGAGGATTTCTTGTTTTTCTCTGAATGGTGTGCGTTTTTATTTATTTATTTATTTATTTTATCAGACAGAAATATAAAAGGATTGTGCAACTTTTAATATATAACACTTTGAAGAACCTGGATGCTTGAAAATAAATTAAACTGTATGGAGGAGCATTTGCCTTGCTCAACATTGAGTAAGAGGTGTAGCATCTTGCTTTTCCTGCACAAGCACACCCATTATTAAAAAATGAGCAAATATTGACCAACTGATAGAGCTGCCTCTAAATGCATTCAGCTGTTCAGGTTCATTTGGTAGTCCCCAAGCAGAATGGTATTAACAGGCTTTTAACGTGGCCCTCGTGAGTCTTAACTGGAAGATTTCATACAGAAAAAGAGTCGATCCTTTCATAATTTACCAAATAATCTCAGCCTAATAAGTTTGTACTAAAACTATTTATTTTATAGGTAATTCTCGTGTGAATCAACCTTTTTAATTTACCGGAAACAAACAGCAAAAACTAATCAAATTGAGTAGCGGGTTGAATGCATTTGTCTTATTAGTTAAAATCAGTAGAATTTGCAAAGAAAAGTTAGTTTTTGCTGCCAGACGCAAACAAAACAGAGTGTGTGCTTTTTTTTTTAACACGGACCTGTTGGGATAGATCAGGTTTCTTTACGGGCTCCTGAGCGAAGCGGATTTCCGAAAGATCGCCTAAGTCTACACCGACTGATGCGTCCACTCGTTCCCGTGGAGAAGTGAGAGAGCTGCCGCAGTTCCTGTAGAGCTGCAACAGGTCCGGGGGTTTTGGGATGTTGAGGCCAACGTCATCCCACAACTCAAAGTCCTGGAAAACAGCACAGAACAAAGCAATTAAACACACCGATTCCATGCAGGGCGTAGAGCACAGCTAGACATAAAGATTTCACCTGATCATCATTTTCATCGGAGAATGTGATGGATGACAGCTTGTACTCGTTTTTTAATAAATACTCATTCACGAGGAAGTTTAAGGCTCTTTTCTCCAGTGGACGTATGGGTTCCTGTGGTAGAAAACACAAAGAGAGCCTCATTTTATTCAGCAATACATTTTTACTGCATTTATTTAAAGGCCCAGTGTGTGAAAAAAATGTCTCTTTGGCACCACACAGTTCAGAGTAGGTACTGCAGCTACGGTAGCCCACAGGCACCAAAAAGGCAATATGTCATTAATAGTCGTGTTTCAAGTAATCGAAATAAAAGTCTGATTGGGAAAAAAAAATGTTTCACGTAAAACGCGCCATTTAGAATACTCTGACTTGATCACACGCATTAACATGTCCTTCCGATTGAGACGGGTGGGTCACGCCGATTGTTATTCAAATCTCTGTGCATGCAAGCACTTCCTCTGAACGTAGGTCATTATTCCGCATACCTGCTATGTCATGCATAGACGTACGTTCTGCGTACGTTTACTGAAGGTAGAAGAAAACATGGCGGGCTTAACTCATTCACTGCCAATGACGACTAAAGTCGTCGTTTGCATGTTTTTACTGTGTGGGCGGCGGAACGAGCCCCCGCGCCGAGAGAACAAACTTCTCAGCTCTGAAGCCGATCTTCATCCGCATACGTCACACGTCAAATGATCAGAAAGCAGAAAATCCATGTGTTAGGAGATCGTTTTGGGCCGTTCCTGTAAAAAAAAAAAGCGAGGCGCGAACCGGAAAAGCTTCTGCCGATCACAATTCAACAACGGATTATGAAAGAAAGGATAACGGTCGAAACGTGCGGATTCTTCCTGATGCAAGAGGTGAGTCTACTCATTGTTTTGGCGTCGACATCATACTAGCACGCAACGTTCTGTGACTCTTAAAAAAACGTAAAAACGGTGAGAAACGCTGGCAGTGAAGGGCTTTACCGATCAGGAAATGGATGGCAGCAAATTAGTAAAAATAAATAAACCGGGTCAGTTTCGGACACACATGCGTCGCTAGAGTTGTTAGAACTAACGATTATAGAAAGACTTGACAGTAGAAAGTGTAGAAACTCTGATTTGTTCACTAAGGTAATAAACCTGAGCAGAAAAAAACTTTAGCACACTGAAGAACTGCTTCATTTTAAACGCAAGCAGCCATGTTTGTTCACAAAGGATGT
Organism: Nothobranchius furzeri; assembly: GCF_043380555.1. Classification (NCBI taxonomy): domain Eukaryota; kingdom Metazoa; phylum Chordata; class Actinopteri; order Cyprinodontiformes; family Nothobranchiidae; genus Nothobranchius; species Nothobranchius furzeri. The sequence goes on from NC_091747.1 coordinate 56,166,288, forward strand.
CCGCTACTTCTACTGTAGATGGCTCTACGCGTGTCAAAATGATTCATTCCGACTGAACGTGTGATCGATGTAAACGCTCGTCAGAATCAGATACATGTTTTCAAATTCTAATCAAATACCTGATTAACACCATTTTGCACACATAAACATAGCTAGTGTTATTCTAACAAACCAAATACAGCAACAGTGCACCTATTCTCTTCCTCTAAAGGCTAGTTTATACATTTCCCTGCAACGCCATTATCCGTCATCAAGGGCTCTCCAACAGGCTCGCAAGGACGAATGGAGTTGAGCCCAATTTTCTAAATATAAGTCAAAAGCGACGGAGTCCGCAAGCCTGTGATTGGTCTGGACGCAGCTTCCTTTAAATTCATCAGCAGCGCCGCCATTTGGCCTCAAAAAAATAAAACGAAAGCCAAACACTTCTGGCAGAAGACGCGGAGCAGATTGAAGAACGACTGACGGGAAACGTGAGTTTAGAGGTGGTGACAGGATAAAGAGGTGGAGGACGAATATGTCCAAGTTAAAATGTCCCTGAAATACATAAATGCAGTATAAACACATTAGAAACATGACTGCATATCCTAGAAAGGGGCCACGCCCTCTGCTGTCCTGGCAGAGAATTGCTTTACACTGACACACCAAGAGAATTTTAAAAGAAAACATCTCAGTCGATACGCTTGCGTGCAAAGCTGCTTTAGTCGGTTTGGCAAACTGCATGCTTCCAAGGTGTAATGCTGCCCCCTGCTGTTTATTTCAGGTTACATCATGTCAAACTGCAATGTAAAATGCAGAGGATCATGTCTGGTATGTCCTTAAACAGCTACTGTATTTCAAAATGGCGCATGACAACGTAGGGTCGACCGCAGTTTTTGTATGTAAAAATACTTAGAAATACTTAGAGTAAACGCTGGTGAGAAACATTATTTGATAGTAAACAAGTGAAATATTCCACACTGGTCCTTTAAAAAAAGGAGAAAGAAAGAAAATGTCAGTTTTTCTGATTTCAAAGGTTTCCCACCTGAATATCAGGACTTGATTTGAAGTTTTTTCTCTCCTGAGATGGAATTTCACTCTCTGAGAAACAAACAAATATATATCAGATTGCTGAATTAGTGCTGCTGAGAACTGGTCATCGATTGTAGAGGTATTCTCTTAGCAACAAAATAAAAAGAAACGTTTTAACAAAAATGGGTTTCAGGTGGAGAAGAAGTCAAAAGTGCGCCACACCTGCTGCCTGAGTCAAGTTTGCGCGCAGAGCCTGTATGGTCTCCTTTGCTTTCCGTAGCTCAAACTCCAGCACTGGACAGGAAATGACAACACACACAGGAAGTGGATCCAACAAAGGACAGGGAATAGACAAAAATAATACAGAAAAGATCAAAAGAATCAGAAATCAAACAAAACAAAATAAAATAAAATAAAAGTCATGCAAACCATGGGTTTATAAAAACACATGCAGCAGAGGATGGTGGTAGACCTGTCCAGATTTTTGACAGGTGTGTGAAATGAATTTTTGCTCATTTTTCCTCCCATTCAAACAATCAATGACAATTAACTCATGAATGAGATCTAATTCAACTTAAAATGGAGCTGAATTAAAAAAATAATAACTTCAAGCTACTGATCCTAATAATCTAGGAGCTGTCTGACACAGGTTTTACATTTAGGCAAAAAGGCCTAATTAATGAGTAATTATTAATACGTTTCAAACCACTCAGTGGACAGCCACATCTCAGGGAGCGCGTACATCAAACATTAGGTTACTACATTAGAAACAACTCAGTTCACATCTGATTTCATCATCTGTACTTTTTTACTTTTACCCAAAAATGTTAAAATTTTGACAAAAAATTTGCATTTGAAATGTAACAAAAAACATGAGATGAGTTTAAAGTACTTCAAAACTGTTTTCTAATTGGTTTATTTATACTTTCCTTTTATTGTAAACTAACTTTGAACAAGGCAGAAAAAAAACCACACCAGATCTTGAGACACGCTAGAGTAAAGACATGCAAAAGCGATGGAGCATTCAAATAACGTTGCATAGATGTGCACTGAAAATCCGCCATTTATGCCAACCTCGTTGCCCTTAAAACCTACTAATACTTCCTTTTTGTCCCTTTTATGGTTTTATTCTTCCAACGCTTTCTGAATCGAACACGTTAGCAAACAACGTCAGCAGATCTAAAGTGCACAGATTGCAATCGCAACAAAATGAAAAACCATGAAAATAAATAAGAACGAAGGGAGAAGAGCAGGAAGCTAGTCTAGATGGAGTGACTTGTCCAGAGGTTCACTGGGGTTTGATCAACGTCAGGAGAAAACCCAGAGTCAGACAGCTGGGGGTGGGGCAGGCGCCTTAACGAGAACAGGTGTGCTTGGAAGGGGAAAAGAGGAAAGGGGGTGCGTTCCAATTTGGTGGATGGGAAGTGTATGGAAACAGGATTTGTATTTTAAAAGATGCATTTGTAGGGATGAGGGGAAACCAAAGTCTCTGCTGCATGGGTTAGTGAAATTCTAAACACTAAACCAGAAGATGTTGACGCATTCGGCATGTTGGATTTAAACGTTAAAAAATATACATTTTATTTAATTCTGCTATTATGCACATTCAGTTTTAATGAAATATTTATTGTTTAGCAGCTTAAAACATTCATATCATAGTTATGAGCTGTTAATGACTACAACATGCTTTAGAGTGACCCTTGCATGGCAGAACTGTTTATTTCGGTTTGTGCAATCAAGCAATAAAAGTCAGATTTATTTTCGGTCTACACTGTAAAACTAGCAACACTAGTCACCAGACTGGCTCGTATTGGAACAGCTGCTCTCAAAAGGCAGGCTTGCATGACGGTGCGCCACTAGCGTCAAACACAAATGGTGTGTCACGACTGGGCCACAAGGAAAGGAGAGAATGTGTTTGAAGAATGCAGAGGAGTCTCGATTAAACAGTGTGACACGTAAAAGGAGCTCCAAATCCAACCCGACCAATATCTTGTCTCGTCATCTTGTATTTCCTCAAAGGTGAGCTGGGATTCCTCCAGCGCTGTGCCCTGACGCGACAGGTCATCTTACCTGCCACCCGTTCGTCTGTCTCCCGGTTGCCGTCATCCGAGTAACGTGCAAAGTCCAAAGAGTCCAAGGTGCTAATACTGCCTGCTCGATCTGGACAGAGACACAGACACAGAGGGGGACGTGAGACGTTGACATCTAAAGCTTAATAGAAAAGCCCCTTTAGTTACAGTCCTACCACAGAGCCTAGGAGTACTTTCACAAGTACTTTAGTCTCTGGGACCAGACAGAGCTGATAAATAAGCATACTTGTGCTCATATTTCACTGAGCTCGGCTGCCCTGGTTAGCTTCGTCGGTGGTATTGGCTTTCTCTCCACTGCAGGTGCAAGATTGGCCAGATAATCAGATCCCATAAGGTTGAACCAAATGTTTCCTACGGCCCTGAAAACCAACTTATGCAAAGCTCAACAGAGCGGTGCATAAAGGCAATGTCTAACCGAAATTCTGCGCTAATGCTAATGCTAACTCTAATGCTAACTCTAATGCTTAGCGTTTACTTTGGACAAGTTTCCTCCAAGCAGATTCTTAAATTGAATGCCAAATTAAATGTGTGGAGTTTATATGGGGCTGCATGGTGGCGCAGTTGTCAGCACTGTTGCCTCGCAGCACGAAGGTTGCAGGTTCGAAACTCGGCTGCGGCCTTTCTGCGTGGAGTTGCGTGTTCTCCCCGTGCATGCGTGGGTTTCCTCCGGGTACTCCGGTTTCCCCCACTGATCACAACATGCCCTATAGGTTATAAACTGTAAGTCGCTTTGGATAAAAGCGTCTGCAAAATAAATAAACATAAACATATATAATTTAAATACTTTTCATTTCTTTAAAATGTGTGTGTGCGTGTGTGTGTGTGTGCATGTCACATGTTTGAATGCATGACCAGATCACACAGCACTGCAGATCCTAATGTTTGTGCGAGTGTGTGAATGTGTCCTTGTTGTGCCTTGCTGAGTTCACGTTAACAGCCATTCCTGCAGGGAATGCAGTTCAAGTCCCAACTTCCTGGTTTAATCCTGGAAATTCTGCATTTGCTGCTGCGTGTGACTGTAACCCAATCAGCTGAACGCTTAGTTACAACATTTGGCTGTGTGTGCATTTATAAGTAAAATTAAAATAAATGTGTGTGCCATTTCTACATGGCCTTTCCGTTGCGTGCAAACATGAGCCGGCGTAATGGACCGACTGTTTTAGCCAATTAAAGTTAAGAAATCAATTAAACACCAAAAGACGAGTTTAGAGTTCAAACACAAAGAAATAAGGACAAACATAATACCAGGATGTAAGTAAAGAGCTCATTTATTTAATTGAATAATTGTTTTTAGCTAATTCCACCACGGTTTAGAAGTAAACATGAGGCGACGGTGCAAAAACACAAAGAAATCAGAGACAGCAGCACATATATGTGGATGAAAATTAGAATAAAAGTAAAATCATTCTGCACAGTAAGTGTACATATTAAATTAATTTGGTAACGTATTCATGTGGAATATTGCTTTTTTAACAGCGTTTACATTCCAACATAAGTTCTTTATCTATGTTATTGTGTGTGTTTACTAAGGTGTTCGCACACACACCAAACCCAACGGGCACAGAATTACCTGCCATTGTGAAAAAACAGTTCTTTATGGGCCAGAACCAGTTTAAAATGACACAAGCTCTTGCAATTATTGCAATATTATCATCGTTTGCTTCTACAAGTAACTTAAACCCTCATTAACTACAAAAACACACACACATGAATGTTGTTTAGCTCATTTAAAGCTAATTTAAAGCTGCAATCCGGAGTTTTGCCCCTTTCACAAATTAAGCACGCCATTTAGAAATCAGTAAAAGGGATATTTGTACCATGTACTGTTATACAATGTAGGAAATCGTATTTTTCGCTAAACCCGCCCCGTAGAACACTGAGCAATATGAATTGAGCAATAGCATTAGGCATACGCTTATTAACAGATGTCAATCAAAGAGAAAGCGCGCATTTGCTAAATTGATGCAGAGTTGGCACCTTTTCCTTTGGGCAATAGAACAGCATAATGTGAGACTAATACCTGTAAAACTATGTGTTTTAGCTCTGTTGCCTGGCTAGAGGTGCGTGCTCACAACTAAGAGATGTTGCCTCAGCTGTAATCACGGAGGTAGGGAGAGGGGCTTATGGTGTAATTTATATTTCCGCCTCTAGATGGTGCCCTCTGAGAAAAAACTCTGGATTTCTGCTTTAAAGCCAAACATAAAATGGGAAACTATTTGTCTAATAATATCATCAGCACAGTCATGGTTAAAACATGACTCAGCACAAACAAAAGACAATGCTGAACACATTTTAAGACGTGTTCACTTCTGTGTGTGTGTGTGTGTGTGTGTGTGTGTGTGTGTGTGTGTGTGTGTGTGTGTGTGTACTTCTTTAAAATCACTAAACATCTAAAGAAACAATTAACTAGAGGTGCTGAAAAACAATCGATTCAAGTCTGAATCGGGATTCTTATTTATAAAGATTCAGAATCGATTCCAGGAACTCAAATGTTTGGCATGTTACAGGTTTGAGATGCACTTTTGTCTGTTTTTTGGTCATTGATAGGAGAGTCAGTACTCCGTTTACTTTTGCAGTCCCATAAATTGGGATGATTTATGTTTGAATCTGCTGATATGTGGGGACTAGAATGTAATTTTTTCCATACTCAGAAATTTGAGATATTCTCATATTTATTTTCTAAGTTGATAAATCAGTACTCAGGATTACTCAAGTGTTTATGTGAAGTTATTGATAAATGAGAGATCACATTTTCCTTTGCAAGAAATCTGAGGCACTTTTTTTGTAAACAGTTTGAGGACTCAAGTATTAAACTTGTTTCCACACATACTTAAAAAGTATTTGACTGTATTACTTTCAAGCTACTGTTAGGTAACTAAAGATTTGTTATATTTTACAATGTAAGCAAAAATAAATGTTGCCTTTGGGTCAAAAGATTGTTTCCGTTTACAGTTTTAGAATCACTTTATTTTACCTTGTAAATTAGCTTTTCTTTTAGCTTGACCACTTTAAAGTAAAATAAAAAAAATCCCACAGCTTCAACTAACTTGCACAACAAAGTAGTTAATCCTGGAGCTGACACTCTTTGTTAATATTGATTGTGAATCGATTTAAATCGAGAATCGATTCTGAATCGAATCGGCACCCCGAGACTCGGAATCGAATCAAATCGTGAGTTGCTCTGAGATTCACATCCCTACAATTAACTTTCAGCTTTTTACCCCCAAATCACCTCAAGTGTGTTTTTTCACTAACATAATCAACTGAGGAGTAGCCTGTGGTCACCACCTGCAGAACCACACCTTTATAGGGGATTTCTGGCTAATTGCCTCCTGTTGTCTATTCCATTTGCACAACAGCATAAGAAATCAATTGTCCATCAGTGTCGCTTCCTAAGTAGACAGTTTGACTTCACAGAAGTGTGACTGACTTGGAGTTACATTGTGTTATTTAAGTGTTCCCTTTATTTTTTGAGCTGTGTTTTTTGTGTTTTCACCAAGATAATCAAACTGCCACAGTTGAGCATCTGATTATAATGACCGAATAACTACCCTATGATCCTACACTGGAAGTCGAAACGCCAGAACGCCATTCCTACCGCCTCGCGACAAATCAGCAAAGCAGTGGGAGATGTCTTGCTGCACCATGTGGCCCCGAGCAACAGCTGCAGATGCAGCACTGTGATTAGTGGTCACATGCTCACTACAGGTCCAGGCTGAGCTCTTAATGGTCACATTAAATACATATAAAAGTCAGTCGGCTGTTGATTTCTGCTTTCATGGATTCTAAGATTTGTGCATTGTTGACTGTAAAGAACAATCGGAACTCCAAACATAACTGAACCATGTTCTAAAAGCACGCTTTGTAGTGTTCTATAGATTGTTAGCGTGGTTACGCACAGCAAAATCTCAAGAACAATGTTTCTCAAGATGTTTATCGTGTGGTGCCACATCAATAAGCATTTCAGTCAATTTAATCACCAGCAAATACAAATCTATTCAGCACCTTCTGAGGTCATAACCAGGGATGCAACAATACCACTTTTTTCCAAACCGATACGATACCGATACTTGGATCGGAGTACTCGCCGATACCGATTACCAATACCGATACTTTTACCACACAAAAAAATGCAATGATTTGGAAAACAGATTTTATTTTCTGCTCTGCTTTCTACAGGAAAAGACTGTGAGGTAGATCAAAAGTAAAATATATGAATGGAAATCATCACAAAACTAAAATATTATGTGAACAGAAATGACAAGTTACAGCGAAGCCATTTTCAAGCAACTGCATTGGTATCAGTTCCTGGTATCGGTTAACTTTTACCGATACCGATACTGGTATCGGTGTCAATACCGATACCAGTATAGTATCGGTGCATCCCTAGTCATAACCCAGTCTGACACTGAATTAGATTCAACTCAATAAGTAAACATAATATTGGTTGTATTTACAGCTGCCTTGACTTGAAATGTTGATTGATATTATTAAAAAAAACTGCAGGACTTTACCAATTAAAGAAAACTGCTGATTTTCATCAACTAACACTCCTCTCTAAGCTACTGGGTATATACTTCACACAAAATAAAGAATGTCCTTCACTTTCAGTGATCACAAGATCTTAGCTATCAGAACGATACGAAGAGGATTTTTTTATGTTTAATGTTGGATTTGACTTTCCTAATTCTCTAATAATTTACTATATTTATAAGCTCTGGCTTATCAACAGCTAATGAGGCAGCAATCCATGATCCTGTATGACACATCTGTCAGTTTAACACCAGGGGAGCAATGAGTTCCTGTCACTCTGTTCAAAAACAGATTGTATGGCTCCATGTTTAAATCTGTTGGGGATTGTAAGCAACAACTAAACTTTTGTGATTAAATTAGAAATGTACGGGCATCTCTAAGGGATACAAAGCCAGTATTCATGAGTATGTTGGGACTTCAGACTGACAAGCATATAATAAAATTATAAATCTACTCTATGCAATAATCTGAGACCCTCACAGATCGAGGCTATAGTTGATCATTTAAAAAAAAGAGAGTTTTTTTTAGTCTGTAAACATTTTAAATATTTGGGATGTGAATCTAAGAGCAACTCACAATTTGATTCGATTCCGATTCTTGGGGTGCCGATTCGATTCAGAATCGATTCTCGATTTAAATCGATTCACAATCAGTATTAACAAAGAGTGTCAGCTCCAGGATTAACTACTTTGTTGTGCAAGTTAGTTAAAGCTAAGTGACATTTTTATCTGACTTTAAACTGGTCATGCTCCAAAAATGCAAATTTACAATGTAAAATAAAGTGATTCTAAAACTGTAAACAGAAACAATCTTTTGACCAAAAGGCAACATTTATTTTTGCTTACCTTGTAAAATATAACAAATCTGTAGTTACCCAACAGTAGCTTTGAAAGTAATATGCTGAAATACTTTTCAAGTATGTGTAGAAACAAGTTACATGAGTAATCCTGAGTACTCATTTATCAACTTAGAAAATAAATATGAGAATATCTCAAATTTCATTCTGAGTATGGAAAAATGACATTCAAGTGCCCTCTTATCAGCAGATTCAAACATAAATCATCTCAGTTTATGGGAACACAAAAGTAAACGGAGTACTGACTCTCCTAACAAAGATCATAAACGTGCATCTCAAACCTGTAACATGCCAAATATTTGAGTTCTTGGAATCGATTCAGAATCTTTGTGAATCGATTCTGAATCTTTATAAATAAGAATCCCGATTCAGGCTTGAATTGATTTTTTTCAGCACCTCTACTTTTTCTTCTTCTATTCATTAATTTGGACACAAATGAAATTTATTAATGAGACATCGTCATCAATATCTATAGACTTGAGTCTTCCCATCAATTGTCCACATGCTCATTGACACATGATTTTAACTTTATATTAACAAAGCACCCAGTTAACTGGACCCATGACTCTGTGAGTTTCCCATTTGTGAAAAGACCCTCTTTAGTGTGGGGGTTAGCACTGATTATTTCGTTAGCTGGGGATGGTGCAGTCATACAACCATCAATAGAAAATCTAATTGTATTATGGTCTGGAACATCCAGGTCTTTGAAACACATCCGACACCCTGATACCTCAGGGATCCTTCCACATCTAAGTCAATATTTTGATCCTTGTTGACTTTAAAAGCTTCATATGACAAATATTGTTTCTTTTACGGCTCATCTGCAATTGAATACAAAGTTGAAAGGCAAGTAGTGCAACAATCCAGCTCATTTTCCTACCATCTTGTTGCTCCTGCTGACTTCTGACCTCCTGGCAGCCAGAGGAAAAGGATGCTTTCGCTCATGTTTTCTGTTTTAATAAGGTGATCATCACTACCTGTTTATATTAATATCGCGCATCTGCCCCTACGATCCATCAACTTCTAGCAGGCTGACAATATTTAATGTGAATCCCGATCTAGTTGAAAGACCCACAAAACCCGTCTGGTGACTGCGGCCCTTCAGGGTAAGCACGAGCAGCAGGAGATGATCTCCAAAACCAGCGTTTTAACCTGACACACAACGACAAATCAAGAGAAGTGCAGCGTGCGCCATCAGAAGCAGCTTAGGTTACTCACTAAGTGGTCCTCCAGGTCCGAGTACCTGGTCTTTGGCAGGTGGAGTACCGCTCTGACGCTCGAAGTTGCCAGGGTTGGAGAAATAATCCCTCAGTCTCGGAAGCTCCCTGCCTGCTTCCAGCAGTTCAGTGTGAAACTCCAAGGCCGTGAGAATATACTGGTCCTTTAATAACTGAGCAGCAATGCCATCCACAGAAATCCGAGTCTCTGCGGTGCCTGCCATAGCGGTGGGAGCCGAGGCCGACACGCAGATGCCCTCACCACTGGGGCTCGTACGGTTGCCGGACAGTGGAAGCGCTGGAGGCTCGGCGTCTGCAGGGGGAGAAAACGGATTGCCTGGTGGCCCTGGCGCTCCGTCACTCGGACTCCTTTCTGTGTCAGCTGTTTCATTAGGACCACGCTCAGCTTCTTCTTCCGAATCGCTGAGATTAAACGGGTTGACCGACGCCATTTTTCCCACTATAAAGATTTTTTTGCAACCTAACCAAGCTAAGCTAATCAGAAACGCCTCTTCCTGAACGGATAGAGATGGAGGTCGATTTTCATGAGGGACGAGAATGGGAAACTCTGATTGGCTACATTTAAGGTGCGTCACACTAAATTCCGCCTCTTTTGTGGGCTGCTACAAAATCATTGGATGATTTCCAGCTAAGTGGGCGGGGCAATTGTAGCTCATACATTGACAGCTCATACTAGCTAACGAACTGTCAAAAAAGACTGTCAAGCGACATACTTCAAAAATGTACATTTTTACAGATAAATACATGATGAAATAAAACATTAGTTCTTGATTAAAACGTTAACTGTAAAAACCCTGCTAGAACATAAAAAATGGCAAATTCCTACACTACCCACAATTCCGATGTAGGCACATGCGTAAAAAGTCTACGTCAGGTCACAACAAGGAAGTAGTGGAGCGCGCATTTCTTTTAATCTTATTAGACACAGGGGTGCTTAAAAGCATTCAGTTAAAGATTACGTTGATCTTGTTTTAAACAACAGCAGCAACCTGTTCGAGTCTCTGGATTTTATCTAGGAAGATAAAACCGAAGCTAACAAATCAGTTCTGAATGAATGAAAAGTTGAGCAGAAATTCGTTCTCTTTCTTCCCTTAAAGCATTCCATGTTAAAGAGTCGCTGACGCTGCAAACAGGTAAGATAACTTTTGTATGGCCTACGATCTGAGTGAATTTTAAAGAATTGGTCTCTTGTTAAACAACAGTGACAGCTGGGGAAAGCAAATACCAGAAATAAAAGGATGATTTGTGTTTTCGTCTTTGTTGGCATGTTTGTGATGGCACGTGGTTAAGGGATTTGTGCTGTCTTAATCTTTCCATGGTACAGCCAATCTGTTTGTCCCGTTAACTTGACCTTTATATGAAATAGTTTGGTAACACTTGACAGTAAGGGCCTCTTTATTATTGTTACTTAATGCATTATTAAGCATTAAAGGCGTGGTTTGAAATCCTCATTCTTTCATCTGCTGCCATCTTGGATCCAGTGCTACCTTGACAGTCAAGATGAGGATGATCACCTTTTTCCTGGTTGGACTGGCGGTCCACGTTGTCTTCTTCCTGTCCATCTTTGATATCTACTTCACATCTCCGCTGGTCCATGGTATGACACCCCAGACTACACCACTGGCACCCCCTTCCTCCAGACTGGTGTTATTTGTAGCTGATGGGCTCAGAGCTGACAGTCTCTTTACATTACTTCCTGATGGCTCATCAAGGACTCCATACTTGAGGTTAGGAAATTGATTTAAATATATTGTTTGGCAACCTCCTTCCTCATATTGAATCTGAACATCTCCGTGTTCTCATATCAGGAGTGTAATAGAGGAGACGGGTACCTGGGGTGTGTCTCACACACGAGTTCCTACTGAGTCTCGACCCGGTCACGTTGCTCTCATCGCAGGCTTCTATGAGGATGTTAGCGCAGTCGCTAAAGGTATAACTAAAACTAGTTGGGATATTTCACGTTCATCCAGTTCTGAATGAGTGATTTCGTCATTGCGTGTCTTTGTGGTGACCTGTTTGAGCTCATTTTCAGGCTGGAAGGAGAATCCAGTGGAGTTTGATTCAGTGTTTAATGAGAGCAGAAACACCTGGTGCTGGGGAAGTCCAGATATCCTGCCTATGTTTGCCAAAGGTAGACATGTTCAACCTGATAAAATCACACACAGAAACTTTAAGCTATTGTAATCATATCAAATGTGTCAAAATGACTAACAATATCATTATGTGGAAGTTTGATATCAATTCATTCAGTGGTCTCCAATCTTTTCAGCTTTAGACCCACAAAAGAGTCATTTTCCAGACATGCAATCCCCGGGTTGATTCAACAGAACATTAATAAATCGGGGCATGAAGAAAAAGTGCTTCTGCTCATTTTCACCATTTAGTTGAACATTATTATAGAAGTATAACTTCAGCAATTGTTTTTCCGTTTTACTTTGATTTCTGGAAATCATCCTTACCACGGACTTAATTAGTAGTTTTATTCCTACAATGTTTCTTAATTGCAATTCAAATAATGTTTATATTTCTGAGATAATCTTTTTTTGTGGTTCTTTCAGGTGCCAGTGGAAACCATGTTCATACTCACACATACCCGGCAGAGGAAGAAGACTTTGCTTCCACAGATGCCTCCAGGCTGGACACTTGGGTGTTCACTCAAGTCAAAGTAAGCGGATTGTACCAGAGTTCGCTTGTTAAGTTTGACCCTCTCACTTGTGTGATAACCCCAATAATGTTTATTCTTTTTAACAGTCCTTTTTCCAGTCATCAGAGTCCAACTCCACCCTGAAGGCCAGTCTGCTGGAGGATAAAAATATATTTTTTCTGCATCTTCTTGGCATTGACACCAACGGTCACGCTCACAGACCCATGTCAAAGTGGGTAGACTGTTTGAGATCAATTTATCTTGTTTTGCTTTTGAAGTGTTTATGGATTATTCTTTAAAGCAGAAATCTGTAGTTTTTTCCTCAAAGGGCACCATCTAGCGGCGGAACAATGTATTGCACCTTAAGCCCCTCGCCCTACTTCTTTGATTACAGCTGGAAGCGACGTCTCTTATTGGTGAATGACCACCTTTGGCCATCCAATAGAGCTCAAACACAGTTTAACAATTATTATACTTGTCCGTAAGAAATGTCCACAACTCTGCATCAGTCTAGGTACATCCACAAATGTGCTTCCTTGATGTGATTGCCATCTGTAAGTGGATGTCTAACACTACTGGCTAATCCAAACAGTCACTCCAAACAGTTTCAGTCTAGGTCACGCCCCCTGCATCTAATCAATACGATTCCCACACAATAGCGGCTATCGACTCATTGGGGGTAGGGGTATTCATAAGTAGTTTCTGCTTGTTAAGCAACAACAGACAGCTACAGTTTATAACCTTGACTCTCCATATTCCAGATTTCATCAGGTTCTACAGGGCAGGCTTAGCAAAAAAAATAAAAAATAAACAAATAAATAAAAATCACGGTTTAAAGGGACTATAAGGAAGTTTGACAGTCAAAACATGTATAGAAATGATACATTTCTTCTTCATACATTCTCCTGCAACAGTTCAAATCGAAACTGCGCCATATTGGCAGGCAGAAGCCGGCAGCTGGGCTATTTGTTATTGTCAGAAAACTCAATCAAACAGGAAATATGGTAGATTCCTGTTGTGCCCCAGGATGCAGAACAGACACGGGCGACATAAGGGATGAGCCATCTACAGGATTCCCCAAGATCCGGAACGCCACAAACATTGGATCATTGTAAGAAAACGCGCTAGTGACTGGGCTAAAATGAAACTGTGGGACCCCGAGAGTAAAGGTTTTCACTTATGCAGCGACCACTTCATACCAGGTACTTAAACCAACGTTTCCTCAACTGTGTGTGGTATTTATTTTAAATGCTTTTATTACGATTCTTAGTGGGCTTCCTAAACTTATTTTGGCGTGGCTTTTTCTGTCTTATTACTCACAGCAACAAGTAAACATCACGTAAAACGTTGCCTCGTGATTTCTGCGTGCTGCCGTTTGCGTGTTTTATGATCACAGCAATTAACCGGCTAAGCTGTATTTAATTTTTAAGCAATGGTTGATCAATTGTCAGATCACACATAAAAAGCACTTTAGATTGCTATTATCTGTCTCACCGAGACAGATCTCAGACAGATCCTGAGACGCTCCTGCCTGACATATTTATTTTATTCACGGACAAAAATCAGACTAGTGATTTCTCTTGGAGTTCAGTTTATACATTCAAACAGCACAGCACTCTATTTAAACTTCTTACATGTAAATCTATGTTATTTGTCCATCCATCCATTTTCATGCGCTTATCCAGAGTCAGGTCGCGGGGGCAGTAGCCTAAGTCGAGAGGCCCAGACTTCCCTCTCCCCAGTCACTTAGGCCAGCTTCTCCGGGGAAATCCCAAGGCGTTCCCTGGCCAGGTCCGGTAAGAGGTCCGCTCCGACAGCTTCTGGCGTTTTAAAAAGTATCCCAGGGGCATCGAAAGGGTCGGAGATGTTTAATCTATTTAATTACTGACTATATAAAACGATTTCTTCGGTTTTAAAGTGTGAAGTAAACTCAGACGGACTAAAATCCAAGCCGATCCCGTTCATTTTGTTTACCTTTGTTGTCTGCCAACATGGTGTCTACTCTCCGAGTCACGTGACGTCCGGAGCTCTATACCACATTACCTGGTCACTTTTACGCATTTCTAAATGATCACACATCAATCTAGCCTGGCAAGATAGCCTACATATACGAGTATGTAGTCTAGCCATGACCCACAGACAGAGCTCGGTCATGGGGCGGATTCTTCGGTTGTCTTGAAAACTTTCCCCACATGCTATTGGACAAAGAACAACGTGGCTTACTTACCGCTGCGGATAACAGTAAACGGGACAGTTTTCAACTGTCGAAGAAATATGTCCTTTTTCTAAATAAGGAATATTAGTACCTCTATTACGTCCCTGGCTCTCTAGGAGAGATGAGGATAGGGAAGTAATAAAATTGGTGTGCGGGTGAAATAATAACAATGTGCTGTGTCGCTAAAATAACAAAGGATTTTATTACAAAAGAGTATTTACAACATTAAAAGGAATATCTTTGTACAAAACAAAAGGAGCTATATACAAAAAAAAATGGGGGGAGAATGGAAAACGCCAACCCAGAAGGGGTAGGGGATTAACCAACCGAAAATATGAAGAGCTTTCCTGATAAGCAGGAAAACTCGGGAGATCCGAGGTCAATGTCAATAAACGTTCCGAAGTCGAGTTGCCAAAGGGTCTAATCCTAAATCCAAATCCAAATGAGTGTGTATACCGACGACGAACGAGAGCAATATGAGTTTTACCAGAAAAGCGCACGAGGAGAAGAGAATAGTATAAACTCAGACAAGTCTACACTACCCTGGACCTTCTCGCTGACTGGGAGGTGAGGCTAATGGAGGGAGCTGGTGATGACTAATAGAGAACAGCTACAAAAGAAACAGGATGAGAAGGGAGCTAAGGGGACCATCATCTAGTGGCAAGAGTACGTAACAACCTCTATCAGCTCTTGACAAAGAAAAGCCCAAGTCTAATGGGCCATTCCCATCTGTACCGGGTCGGCCCGGGCCGGGTAGCGTAGGTTGTTTACATATCTGGGTGGCCTGGTATTTTTCCGGGCCAACCAAGGCTCATTCTCAGCCCTCTTCTCGAGGGGGTCTGCTTCAGGCCGACCAGGGCCAACACACCCACTGCTGACAGCAAATTCACACCTTCCATTAGAGCAAGCCTCTGATTGGTGGGTAGAATCAGCCCACATGGGCTTAAGACAAGGATGTGTGGAATCAACCGGGCCAGGCTGGGGCCGACTGGGGCTACCCGGCCCGGGCCGACCCGGTACAGATGGGAATGGCCCATAAATAATCCAAAGTTGATGATAAAGCCGTTTCAAATGAGCCGCCACCATCTTAGTTGTTCAGCTCCGTTGCATCATCCCACTCGCCAAATCGATAGAGCGCTGTGATCGGCAAGGCGCAAGACTGGTCAGCCCTCCTGAGGCTCCAAGGGAGCCTGGTTAGATCCAAATCTAACCTTTTCTTTAGGCTACTGTCTGTACACTTCTAGGCTAACATAATTCCAGAGAGGAAGAAAACTCTGGATTTCTGCTTGAAGATTAAATTTTCCAAATTGGCACATCACTGATATGTCTTTGGTGCAGGGAATACCTGGACAATATTGTCCTAGTGGACAGAGGTGTAGCTGAACTCGTGGACGTGATAGAGGACTTCTTTGGTCGTGATGGCAGAACTACCTATGTGTTTACCTCTGATCATGGCATGACAAACTGGGGTAAGAGTTTTGTATTGGACGATTGTTCGTAACAAAGTGTCACTTAGAATTTTTCCACGTTTGTTTCTTTTTGTCTCCAGGCTCCCACGGCGCCGGCCATCCTTCTGAAACCCTCACACCGTTGGTGGTGTGGGGATCTGGGGTCAGTAAGGCCCAGAGAGTCACAGAGCCCCAGCTGTTTGAGGGTGATGATTTCCTGCAAGGTAATAAGCTCCGTGTTGTCCTCCAGTTTTTACACTTTTAAATAGGGATGCAACAGTACCACTTTTTTCCAAATCAATGCGATACCGATACTTGTATCTGGGTACTCGCCGATACCGATACTTCTACCTAGGGCTGCTCAATTAACCGAATTTTAATCACGATTACGATCTGAGTTTTGAACGATTATAAAAACAAAACAAGCCGATTATTTGCTCCTCCCACTTGCGCTGCCCCGAGTTGCAAATGAAGCGCTCTTCCCACAGTGTCGCCAGCTTGGCGACTTTGACGCTATTTCCAACAGCTTTTCAGACCCCCTTCTTGACTTTTTAACTTAAAAGTACCTAGCGAACACCTCAGAAACATCTCTGGTAACCCTTAGCTACTTTCTGTATAACTGTCGCCCACATTTCCTGCAGGTTAGCTAAACACTCCGCCTGCGCTCCGGACCGTTCTTCAGGACATTAGGAAAGGGAATGATGTAGTGATGTGTCTGTCGGTCGCTACAGAAACGGCTCTCGGAGCCGGCTTCTTGTTGGAGTAACCAGAGTGAGTGACACACACACCGCACCTGCGGACTCCTGAGCCACTAAAAACGGCTAAATGTGCGCGTGCGGCGTGCTAAACACACGTGCAGCTTGCCCCGATTGACCGGGTTGGGGGTGCAGCTGTGGTTGGGACAATTATTACATTAACTGATGGACTTGTAAATAAATAGTTTATGAATAAGGTAGAAATAAGTTCCTCACGCTGATAAATAACAACTAACCTCTCTGAGGACACGGTGCTAGTGCACTCTCCTACAGCACCTTGACACGACTCAATAAATGTTATGCAACATTTTATGAACATCAATTTATTTGTTATAAATGCCACAGTATAATTCTTGCTGTCAGTATTTGCAAGATATTGGTATTTGGGTCTGTACTGGTTAGACTTAAATGAGTTAAACCAAGGTCAATAGCCCTTGGGTCATAGACTATGAGCTATAAGTATATTGGTCTTTTTATACTGGGGATCAGGAGTTATTTTAGTGATCATCTTGTTTCTTATTTACTTTTGTCCTGATTGTGTCCTGAGCAATTTTATGACTGAATAAAAACAAATTAAATCAACATAAATTGAAAAATCGTCCTAAATAATCGAGATCTCAATTTCAGTCACCATAATCGTGATTATTATTTTTGCCATAATCGAGCAGCCCTACTTCTACCACACAACAAAATGCTATGAATTGGACATTTGTTTTACTGTTAACAGACTGGAAGTTGGAGCACATCCGTAGAGTCGACGTCAACCAGGTCAGTAGGATGAGCAGACTCTCACTTAGCTTTTTTGTGTCTCAAATAAAATGTTTGCTATCTATAAGGTGTTCATTTGTGTGTTTTTTTTTTCCTTAGGCAGATATTGCTCCACTCATGGCTTCTCTAGTCGGTTTGCCTATCCCCGTTAACTCTGTTGTAAGTCTTCATAAACTCAAGACATTTCAAGAAAGCTGTTTAAATCACTTTAGTTCTTGTAAGAATTCATCTGAATACATTTTTCATCCAATGTTTTTGTGCATCCATATTTAAGCGGTAGTCCACCGTTTGGTTTAGCGTCTGTGTGTGTGTGTCTGTGTGTGTGTGTGTTCAGGGTGTGTTACCGCTCCTCTACCTGAACAGCAGCGACAAGTTCAAGGCAGAAAGCATGTACACGAATGCTATCCAAGTTCTGGAGCAGTTTAAGGTACCACAGCGGACGTTTGTGCTGCCCAGCATGTGGATCAGCATCTACTTACACAAAATACCATTTTTTACAATAGTGACAGTTATCTGTGATCTGTTATTAGGTGAAAATGCGTCAGAAAGAAGAAACGACCTTGTCTTTTTTCTTCACACCGTACCAGTGAGTACATTCAGTAAAGTTCTTTGTTTTCATTTGCAGCAAAAATGCCAAGAAGATAAATTTCCCCTTCTCGTGTTACTCTGTCTTCACGTGTGGGAACAATGGAGTAAACGATGTCGAGGGCACAGTGTTGTCATATATTTTTTATAAAGATGAATATATCACATTGGGATATTTTTTTTAATCAAAATCGTGATTTTTATCATGATTGTTTGTCATTTGTGGCTCGGGCGTCTGGTCAGGACGCCTCCTGGTGAGGTTTTCCGGGCTTGTCAAACTGGGAGGAGACCCAAGGGAAGACCTAGGGCACGCCGGAGGGACTATGTCTCTCGGCTGGCCAGGGAACGCCTTGGGATTATCGGGGAAGAGCTGGCCCAAGTAGCTGAGGAGAGGGAAGTCTGGGCGTCTCGGCTTAGGCTGCTGCGCCCACGACCCGACTCCAGATAAGCGGCTGAAAATGGATGGGTGGATGTTTGTAAATTTTTAATTGTTGCTTTTTTTATATCCTCATTTCCAACAACACTCTTCCTCCGTTTTATCAATGCTGAAATTAAATTAATATATCTGCAATAATAATTAGCTGCTAAAACGTGTTAATAATGAAACTGTTTTGCTAACAGACTAAAGTCAAAAATCATTACAAGGTAAACACATCCCTAGCTTTACTCGCTTTCTTTTTATAAATCCACAAAAAAAGGGATCAGGATCAGAGTGTGTCGCATCTAAATGGGTCCGGGCGGAAACAGTTCTCTGTTCTAAATCTGACGGGTCTGCTTTTGCTCTGCTTTAGCCAGTCGTCAACACGTTCAATTCCTTCAGTTTTCTATCAGCTGCTGTGTCAACATCACACAAATGATGGAACTAACAGTTTACATCCTAATGTTTTGTTTCGTTGTGTTATTTTTAGACATCTGACTGAGTCAAAACAAGCCGATTTTACCCAGAAGGCTCGGATACTGATCCAGCTGGAAAAGTACAGCGAGGCTGTAAGTATCAGTGGAAATGAAAAATTATGAAAACGTAACAGTGATATACTAATACACAAAGGTTTGAACTTTTGACATTTAAGCCTAATCCCGACAAACTGTGGCAGCGGCAAAATATTTTGCTCTGCTGGTCGGTCGAGCGGAAGCAGCTTCTCTAAATCCAAGACCATCAGGGACGAGATCCTGCCCCAAGCGGAGGAGTTCAAGTATCCCAGGGTCTTGTTCACGAGAGAGGGAAAGATGGATCGGGTGTACCGGTCTGTCGTGGTGAAGACAGAGCTGAGCCAGAAGGCGACACTCTCGATTTACGTGTCGATCTACGTTCCTGCCCTCACCTATGAGCTTTGGGTAGCGACCGAAAGAACGAGACTGCAGATTTAAGGGGCCGAAATCAGTTTTCGCCGCAGGGTGGATTGCCTCTCCGTTAGAGATAGAGTGCGAAGCTTTGCCATCCGGGAGGGGCTCGGAGTAGACCCGCTGCTCCTAAACATGGGTGAACGTGCCTGCAAGTGTAGAAAAGAAAACAGCTCTGATAGCATTCATATTTCTGGATGGTTATAAAATAAAAACAGCACTGACACGTTATTACCGGTAATTTGCATGTTTAGAAGAAAAGAACAGCGCTGACACAGCATTAATAAGCCCTGGATGATTAGAAAATAAAAACTGCACATAAAACATGCCTGGTTAGTAAATAAAACACACTCGCCTACCAGAAGAAGTCATTTGCTCTCATCTTCCTCTTGCACACTAAAGCCATTAAAGTCCTCTTCTTCAGTGTCGGAGTTGAACAGCCTCAGAAGAGCTTCGTCACGTACCGTTTCTGTGGCGATGTCAGTGTCGCTGTCCGTGTCGCTGTCATCATCCCCGGGTGAAGCTCGCTTGAATGAGTTCTTCCCGCTGCCGTCTCCAGCGCCGAACCACGGATTCATTCATGCCAAGCTCACGTGTGGCAGCACTGTTTCCCTCCTTTACTGCCAGATCGATGGTCTTCAACTTAAATGCGGCGTCATATGAACTCGTACGTGTAGTCACCATGATGAGGGGGTGTGGATTTGAAAACAATTCTTCATCGTGCCGGCTGCTTGCATGTGCTAAATTAAAATGAGCACTTTCTTCGATTTCCACTTTTCACTTCCACCTGTTTCACTTTCTGCTAAAGCGCCCCCTGCAGGTGAAGGAAAATCTTTAGTAAAGCCGCACCTCATTATAAGCCGCACGGTTCAAAGCGTGGGGAAAAAAAGTAGCGGCTTATAGTCCGGAAAATACGGTAACCGTAGGCGACCAGAATGGACAGAGAAACAGGATACCAGTAACAATGATGGCAGCAACAAAAGCAGAATGAGATGAAGCTAAGCTAATCAGACGTAGATGGTTACTTTCTGAGTATTTCATGAAAACGCATCTAGTGAAAGATGAGATTATTGCTTGCTCTTTGATGTATCCTGTTCTTTTGTCAGATCTCGCTGTGCCAGACTCTGATATCGCTCTCCTTAGAAGGCCTGGTCTACTACCACACCTATGACCGGTTCTTTCTGGGCTGCAGTGTGGTGCTGGGATTTGTAGGCTGGACCTCTTATGTCATTTTAATCATACTGAGGACTCACGCCAGCCTTAATCGGCGTCCTAATCTCACCAAACAGGTCAGAACAATAGAGTGTAATTCATACAAATCAGGATATTTTCCCCTCAAACAGGTCGATGAGACGTGTGTGTCTTGTTCAGCCGGCGTCATTCTTTTGTTTTCCGTGCACAGATCTCCAGTCGTAATTTGATGAGGCTTTCTGTTTCCGTGGCAGCGGTGATCACAGTGTTCCTGCTCCTCCAGAGGAGTCCCATTACTTATTATATTTACTGCTTACTGCCAGTTCCTGTGTGGTACTCTGTCCTTAAAGAGTGAGTAACATTGTGTAATGTAAATGGCAAATCTTCCCCTTCCCACATAAAAAATGATGTTGTTCTGTTTCAGGTCTGGTGCTCTGACCGATCTGATACGATCAGCCCCGTCTCTGCCTCTGGGGAAATGCTTAAGCTCCTTCGTGTTGGTGGCGTTTGGGATCGAGCTGCTGGTAGAGTTCTCATAATCAGTAATTATTGCTCGTGCTTAGCAGTATCTGTTTGGGTAACACGTACATGCTACAGAGCTTATCACTGCATAGAGCAGGGGTGCCCAGTCCTGGTCCTCGAGGGTCCAGCACGTTTTAGTTTGAATTCTGCTTCAACACACCTGATTTCGATCAGCAGGTGATTAACAGGCTTCTGCAGAGCCTGATGAGATGCTGCACAGGCGATTCAACCAGTGAATCAGGTGTGTTGGAGCAGAGAAACCACAAACCTGCTGAATACCAGCCGTCCAGGACCAGGATTGGGCACCCCTGGCAAAGAGCATTCGGTTAAAACCGGATCACCATTATGTTTGTGGGCCTTTGCTGCCCCCAGGTGGTGAGTTTCTTCCATCGCGCCATGCTGACTGTGGGCTTGGCTGTTCTCTCGCTTTGGCCCCTCCTCACCGGACTTTTTTCCAAGGCGAAGGTGACTGTTCTGGTTCTTGCATCACACCAGGAAAATACATGCTAGTAATTTTTTTTTAGGTCTGTTTTTTTTTACATTTTTAATTTTGGTTATGGAAAAATTCTCTGTCCAGGATTTTTCTTACTTGAAAATAAAGATGAAAGGACCTTCTTTGATTGGGTTAGGGTTATTATGTTGAATATGTCTATTTTTATTAAAGTTATAATTCCATCATAATTTTCATATTTATTTAAAAAAACTGTTGTGTTTTCTCTTCTACAACGTTTTAATAACCAAAAGATCAGATAAAAATAATTAGTCGTATTCCCTAGAACTCCCTAGTAGGAGTTCTAGGGAATTTCTGGGAGGAATTTCGTAATGACAAGAAGACATCGTTTTGTTTTGTTTTTTGTTTGTTTTTTTATGGCCCTCTGTAAGAGATCCGAAACGATGGCATTGTAGGGGGAATTCTGCCGCTTTTTCGGTATTAGGAGTTTAGAAACGGTGATTTTAATGCAACAACGCTGCTCTTCTAATTTTACAAACGCCGATAGTTTTGGCGAGGTCTGTCGATGTCATTTCCTACCGAGTTAGAACCAATCAGTATAAATTAACCAACCAATCCTGCCCAGCAACTAGCTTTCCGAGTACCAGTGGATGACTGAGGTCATCCATTGATTTCTGAAATGGCCCAGAAAATGGTCCTTTCTCGCCAGCCCCCTGAAACGGAGACGCTCATACTGCGAAGGTCTGCTGTTGGAGCTGGACACCATAATACCCCTGTTACTGTTTTGACACCTAATACTACAAACCAACTACCGTCTCCTTTTTAGACGTTTAATTTTCAAAACTTTGGTGAAAAAAGTGTATGTGCATCAACTTTTAATCTCATGGAAACATGACGTTGAAAAGATGTCAAAACTAATCCAAATGTTGTAAAGCTATCAGTTAGCCCCCTTATTGCAGTTTACTTTTCCAGTGTGCCTGTTTTTAATCAGTGTTGTGTTTTGTTTGCTTACAGCTGCTCTTGTCTTACTCTCTGTGCAGTTCCGTTCCCTGAGCTGGTTTGTGGCCTGTCTCTGTTTGGCTTTTTTCCCCCTGATGCCGGTTGTGGGCAGAGAGGCTAACTTACATCTGGTGTGAGTCTTTCCTTCATTTGTTAACGTTTATCAGAAACTCTACCAGAGCATCCAAGCACAGCACTCAAAAGTACTCAATAAACCACAGTCAGTGTGGCTATATTTAGACCCTGACAGAGAACATTAATGTTGAGCTTCTAATTTTTAGATGAAGGGGGGGATAAAGAATAGAATAGAAAATAAAGCACAATTTTGGTCTAATGAGCTTTGAAAGAAAAGCGTCTGGACTTCTTTGAGTTGCTTGAAGACGTTTAACCACTCCTCCGAGAGGCTTCTTCAGTTCTAAGGTCAAATGGTGGAGACCTTAGAACTGAAGAAGCCTCTCGGATGAGAGGTGAAACGTCTTCAAGCAACTCAAAGAAGTCCAGACGCTTTTCTTTCAAAGCTCATTAGACTACAATGACCTGGATGACTGAGAACCTTCACAGACATAAAGCACAATTTTGTTGCCAAGATACAAGTTATCAGACAAAAAACCTGTAGATTAGTTTATTTCTCCTTTATGATCATTTGAAAGGTGTTGTGTAACTTTTGTTATACATTTGTTATCGGCTGCTAAACAAAAACAAAGTGAAATAATTTATACGTCCTTTTTCCAAGTATAGTAAACACAGCATAAACCTTTCCCCTGTCAATCCTACGGAAACTGAGGTGGCACAGGAGTTAAGTGCTCGCCCCGTAATCGGAAGGTTGCAGGTTCGAGCCCCGCTCAGTCTGTCGCTGTCGTTGTGTCCTTGGGCAAGACACTTAACCCACGTTGCCTGCTGGTGGTGGTCGGAGGGACCGGTGGCGCCAGTGCTCGGCAGCCTCGCCTCTGTCAGTGTACCCCAGGGCAGCTGTGGCTACATCGTAGCTCATCCCCACCAGTGTGTGAATGTGTGTGTGAATGGGTGAATGACTGATTGTGTTGTAAAGTGCCTTGGGGGGTTCCAGGACTCTAGAAGGCGCTATATCAAATACAGGCCATTTACCATTTACCATTTTAAAAGGCCAAAGCTACCATGCATGTTTCTGTTTTTTCTATTTTACTCCTTTTAAATAAATACAATAACTATAAAACGTATTAATACTTTATTCTAATTTATATCATTTAAATTGTTTCATTATCTTGTAAAATGTCCTCAGGTTTGATAGAATAAAGAGCAGTTTAGCAGCATTCTTTATAGTTGATGATCTCATCTGAAACACACACCTTTATCAAACATTAACACCGAGTGAGGGAAGTCGGATCCTAACTAACAGATTTTTCTGGTTAGATATTAAAAAGTAAATGTCTTTTTAAATATTATAAATAATTATTACCTTTGTTGCCTGGTTTAATAAAAGTCATATACACTTACCAGACCTATTGGAACAGCCTCACTTAGGAGAAATGGCTTTTACCTCTGAATGGGCTAATGAATGCAGCCACATACTAAGTTCATACGCTATTATTTTATAACTTTTTAATGCAACAGTCGTATTCTTGTTACACAACTATTTTGGTTTAATTATTAAAGGTGTGGAACACTGAAACTCCATTTTTAATGACTCTTTCTGATTATAATTGGTTTTTCATGCAGGCTGAAGATGAAAATAGTCTCCTACACCTATCTCCTGCATTAGCTTCTGATAGAAAAGAGGCGGTGAAACTCCAGGAGTTAAAAACCCTGAAAGATCTATGACTCACCCATGGTGACTTGTGACGAAGAAGGCTGTTGTTGGTTTAGTGTCCAGGAAACAGCAGAGAACGGTAGATAGTAGATGCTAACCGTTAGCATTAGCAGCTTCACAACACAGCACAACTCCTTTAGGCTTGTGTTGTTTGTGGAGATGAAGCATCCACCGTGCAAGTCAGTGGTGGATTTGTGTTGCTGTTCTGCAATCCGAGGCGAGATGTCCAAATATCAGGAAATAAGACTCCAAAACTTGCCGTCTGAAGCTGCTTTCTCCTCCAGCTGACTGAAACAAAGAGAGTAAAACTAGTCTTTGCTGTAAAAGTTTGAGATGGAGTCCAAAGCTTCTATGACATGGATTTGTGTGAAATCTAATTAAAACTGATGTTGCGTTTGCTCAGCACCTGTGCAGGTCTGCTCACCCTCGTCACTTCAGCCTGTTTTCTCTGGTCGTCATGGCGGAGGTCGCCGCTGCACGCTAGTGACAGATGGCAGTTTTTTATTCAGGTTACTAAAGTTCACTCTCAAAGTCTGTGTGTGATATTTTATCTTGAGTTTTGTTAGAAACAACTTCCAACTTGTCTGCCCCAACAGATGCTCCTTGTGGCTGTGTGCTCGTTCGTGCCGTTGCTCACACACTCCAGCCTGCTGCAGAAACGAGGCCTGCCGCTTCTTAACCAGATCATCAGTTGGAGCACATTAGGTAGTTTAAATGAACTGAACATTGAAATGTCACAGCCAGTGTTTATCGTCTCCCTCCCTGCCTTTAACGCCCTTCACTTCTGCTTTCTCAGCATCTTCTATATTAGTTCCTTTGCTGAGCTCGACGCGCATCTTCTATCGCCTCTTCAGCATATTCCTGTCTCTCACATCCACGTACCTGCTGCTCAGCACGGGGTAGGGCCAAACAATCCACACACATCTACACTTCAAACTAGAGAGTTTCACTGCCACAGCAAATTTTGAAGATGCGTCTTTTTTTTTTTTGTTTTGTTTTTGCCAACTTAGGTCAGAGGCATTGTTTCCTCCTGTGTTATCCTGGTTAATGTTTGCATGGATCAACATAGAACAGGAAGCTTTACTCACTCAAGGTGTCCCTGGCAGGCAAGAGGTGGAGTCTGTTACATCAAATATGTGTATAAGTTACTTTTTCTTATTTGAAAACAAAAAACAAACTCTATACAGGCAAGTTTGAGTAATTTTTTCCTGGTTATGTATATACATTTATATGTGTGTGTATGTATATATATATATATTTGTATATGTATATATATATATATATATAGATAGATATGTATATATGTATATATACGTATATGTATATATGTATATATATACACGTATATGTATATATGTATATATATACACGTATATGTATATATATACACGTATACAGGTGCTGGCCAGTAAATTAGAATATCATCAAAAGGTTGAAAATATTTCAGTAATTCCATTCAAAACGTGAAACTTGTACATTATATTCATGCAATGCACACAGACCAATGTATTTCCAATGTTTATTACGTTTAATTTTGATATTTATAGGTGACAACCAATGAAAACATCAAATCTGGTATCTCAGAAAATTAGAATATTCTAAAGGCCAATGAAAAAATGTTTGTTTCTCTAATGTTGGCCAACTGAAAAGAATGAACATGAAAAGAATGTGCATGTATAGCACTCAATACTTAGTCGGGGCTCCTTTTGCCTCAATAACTGCAGTAATGCGGCGTGGCATGGACTCGATCAGTCTGTGGCACTGCTCAGGTGTTATGAGAGCCCAGGTTGCTCTGATAGTCGTCTTCAGCTCCTCTGCATTGTTGGGTCTAGCGTATTGCATCCTCCGCTTCACAATACCCCATAGATTTTCTATGGGGTTAAGGTCAGGCGAGTTTGCTGGCCAATCAAGGACAGGGATACCATGGTCCTTGAACCAGGTGCTGGTGGTTTTGGCACTGTGTGCAGGTGCCAAGTCCTGTTGAAAGGTGAAGTCTGCATCCCCATAAAGTTGGTCAGCAGCAGGAAGCATGAAGTGCTCTAAAACTTCCTGGTAGACGGCTGCATTGACCCTGGACCTCAGGAAACAGAGTGGGCCAACACCGGCAGATGACATGGCACCCCACACCATCACTGACGGTGGAAACTTTACACTGGACCTCATGCAACGTGGATTCTGTGCTTCTCCGCTCTTCCTCCAGACTCTGGGTCCTTGATTTCCAAAGGAAATGCAGAACTTGCTTTCATCAGAAAACATAACTTTGGACCACTCAGCATCAGTCCAGTCCTTTTTGTCCTTGGCCCAGGCGAGACGCTTCTTGCGCTGTTTCATGTTCAAGAGTGGCTTGACACACGGAATGCGACACCTGAATCCCATGTCTTTCATGAGTCTCCTCGTGGTGGTTCTTGAAGCGCTGACTCCAGCTGCAGTCCACTCTTTGTGGATCTCCCCCACATTTTTGAATGGGTTTGTCGTCACAATTCTCTGCAGGGTGCGGTTATCCCTAGAGCTTGTACACTTTTTTCTACCACATTTTTTCCGTCCCTTCGCCTGTCTGTTAATGTGCTTGGACACAGAGCTCTGCGAACAGCCAGCTTCTTTAGCAATCACCTTTTGTGTCTTGCCCTCCTTGTGCAAGGTGTCATTGATTGTCTTTTGGACAGCTGTTAAGTCAGAAGTCTTCCCCATGATTGTGGTGCCTTCAAAACAAGACTGAGGGACCTTTTAAAGGCCTTTGCAGGTGTTTTGAGTAAATCAGCTGATTAGAGTGGCAGCAGGTGTCTTCTATATTCAGCCTTTTCAGAATATTCTAATTTTTTGAGATACCAAATTTGGAGTTTTCATTAGTTGTCACTTATGAATATCAAATTTAAATGTAATGAACATTGGAAATACATTGGTCTGTGTGCATTGCATGAATATAATGTACAAGTTTCACGTTTTGAATGGAATTACTGAAATATTTTCAACCTTTTGATGATATTCTAATTTACTGGCCAGCACCTGTATGTATATATATATATATATATATATATATATATGTATATATATATATATACATATATATATACATATATATATACGTATATGTATATATATATATACACGTATATGTATATATATATATATATATATATATATATGTATATATGTATATGTATATATATATATATACATATATATATATATATATACACGTATATATACACATGTATATATATATATATATATATATATATATATATATACACGTATATATACACATGTAAATATATATATATATATATATATATATATATATATATATATACACGTATATATACACATATGAATATATATATGTGTATATATATATGTGTATATATATATGTATATATATGTATATATATATATATATATATATATATATATATATAAAATGTTAGTTTAGGTGGTCCCTATTGTTCAAACACGCTCACAGCTGCACAAGATAAACTCAAATTTATGATGAAATAGTTGTAAACAACTCTACGTGGGTACATCTTGTAGTTTTTTTAATTGCTTCTGTGTTTTCTTTTTCCAGTTGTCCACTATTGATTTCTCAGCAAACATTGACATCACTAAAATCCGTCAGTTGAAGCTGGATGACATCAGAAGATCCTATTTTTTTGTATCCTTCATTTGATTTTGAGGAGTATTAAAAGTCAGTACCCCACTCAGCTGCTGGTGACTATTTGGAAACAAGACATTGTGAGCAAAAAGGCTCATTTTCAGTCTGAACTACACTGAATTGGTGACTTGCAACACATGTGCATGTGAAAAATACCAAAAATGTGTCATTTGTTGCACCAGTGAGCACGCTATGCTTGTGGTTTTGTCCATGTCTATTTCATCATCCTCCATCAATCAATCAATATTCATAGAGCACCAAAATCGCCCAAAGGCGACCAAAGTATTTACCAAAATAACAAAATGTAAATAAAAACAAATAAAAACTTGTGATGTACCACAAGGTTTTGTTTTGGACCCCTTGCCATTTCTGTTTTTTTTTTTAACAATTCTGTCACCAACAGTCTGCCCAGCGGGATAATGTCCTAAACACAAAAGAGAAAATTCATAAAGGTTTAAAATGACTAATTGTTTAACTTTGTTTCTGGTTTTGCCTTAACTGCCCATTTCTTCAGGTATTTTTCATAATAACAGCTTTCTTTGGCACAGGAAACATAGCCTCCATTAACAGGCAAGAACCTTTGCTTGTCCTTTCCTGTGCTGCAGTAGCACAATGTTGGGTTTTGTTTTGGGAAGTTGCAGTGATTTTAGTTAGAATCAGTGGCACTTCACTGAGAGTGCATTACTTATTCTATTTTTTTAAATAATCAATACTTATTGGAGTCTTTATTCGACTACAGGAGCTAACCATTGCACTGCTTAATCAACTCATTTCTGGTGTCTTGTTTGGTTAAAACTGTTTTCAGAGCCTCAATAGATGATGATCACTTTGCACCAGAGCACAAAACTTTTAATTA
The DNA here is from genome assembly GCF_043380555.1 of Nothobranchius furzeri. Taxonomy (NCBI): domain Eukaryota; kingdom Metazoa; phylum Chordata; class Actinopteri; order Cyprinodontiformes; family Nothobranchiidae; genus Nothobranchius; species Nothobranchius furzeri. The sequence continues at coordinate 56,195,223 of NC_091747.1, forward strand.
CTTTTTGGGAACTAATTGGTGATTTCTGTTCTTGTCCAGCTTTGACCCAGCCTCTGTTTATTGTTTTCTTACTGTTTTCAACCCATTCATCATGGGAGGACTCATGATGTGGAAGGTACTGTCCTTTTTAATTAAATGTATCTCAGCAGAACAGGGTTTGGAAACCCTTCCCCGAGGGCTGGTCTTCAGCACGCTTTCCCTCCTTCAGCACATCTGATTATAGTCAGCAGGTGATTAATTGGCTTCTGCAGAGCTTGATGAGCTGCTGAACAGGTGATTCAAGCAAAACATGCTGGATACCAGCCCTTGGGAAGGGAGTTCCCAACACCTGCAATAAAAGAATTATTTGTAGAACATTTTACATGCAAAACATGTTTCTGTTCAATATTTTTACATGCCACCAATTGGCAAACAAAAAGTGCTACAGTTCAGTCAGTTTTACAGTTATTGAGCTAAAATCCAGGGTCATGCTAGTCAAGAGTCATCCCCATCATACTCTTGCTGAAAATCATCTATTTGTTTGCAAAATGTATGGGCAGATAAAAAAAAAATCTCTTGGAAACCATTTACTGGATGTGCTTAAACAACTGATCAGCCATTTCTCAGTACCCAATTAGTCTTGCCTACTTGACAAGTACATTCTTAGCAAGTACAGCAGACAGTCCTTTCTACCAAGTATGAGTACAAGGTCGTCATTTGTAACAGAAAGTTACATCATGTCAACAAGCGCTACTTTATGCTACGGTTCAAAGAAATCACCTGAAGTAAAATAATAGTCTAGTTTGTCCATTAAATAACAATGAATTCATTGTATTTGTATAGTAATTGGTCAATTTTTATTGTTAGTGCTTATTTTATCAACATTTCTATGCAATTGATGAAATACCATCATTGCCCGCTTTAATGAAGAAAAAAATGTTTCTTTATAATCAAAACATAACAGAATATTTAAGGCAATGCTAGTTTTATTTTAAAAGTGGGTAAGCTAATTAGCATTTTGTGATATCAACACACACACACACACACACACACACACACACACACACACCATATATACCAAGTAGTGTTTCTATGGTTACTTTGTGATTTCTTAGTAAATATTCTATTTGGTGAGAGATAAACTTTATTGTATTTATCCTAGTGAATCTATAATTAAATGGGTAAACTAGTAGTAGCGCATTCAATGTCAAAGAAAGTAAAAAGTTATCATCAGGAGAGGGAGAATGTTTAAGTGGTTAGCAACAGTGTGCTAGATGATGGCCCCCTCCATGAGGCCACCACAGCTCAGCAGAACATCATTGTAGCTTCTTCTGGGGAGAAAAACACTTAGAGAAAAAATAAAGTTAACAGCTCAAATTGCAGGAAATAATACAGTTAAAGAGCAGATTGTAGAAGAAAGTAGTTGAGTGTGGAAAGTGGTCAGTGTATCCTCCAGCAGTCTAAGCCTATAGCAGCATAACTACAGAGATAACTCTTGATAACCTAGCCTGTTAGATGGAGGCATGTTGGAGGCAGGGCAAGGGAGAGCCGTCTTTACCATCTGTACACTCCACCTCCCTCTTCTCCCCCATCTTTACAGGTTAGACACAATTATCTACAATGACTTTATATTTATTTAGACTTAATTTGTATTTTTGACATACGGACATTTTCATTTATGAGCTTTCTCCTCTGCCTTTTTTGTTTGGGGTATAACAGTTTGTGACGCAACGCATAAGGGGATACCTTGCCGGGCCAAGTCTGAAGAAAGATGCATTCTTGATAAAATTGGCAGAACAAGAACTCATCCAGGAACTTTGAACATACTTGTCATGATACGTGCTTGAAATTGGAACAGTACTTGGGCCATCATTGATGACATTTCACATGTACTTGAGTACACAAGTTCAGACATGTTGAGAAATGGCCATTCATTTTTGGGGTTTAAAATGGCTCCCAAAGGCAGTTCCCCCGTCAGCACCAAATTGGTTCCAAGTCAACTAAATGTGTTCATCATAGTAGCTGAGCTGATGCAATCTTGCATCATTGCATGGTATTGCAGAATTGCAAGTGATATTTTTTATTTAGTGAATTCATTTGATGAAACTTGTGAAATCGTCTGCTTTTCTTCTAGGTTCTTATTCCATTCATCATAGTGATGTGCACATTTGAAAGCATCCAAGTCTCAACACAGCTCTCATCTAGAAGGTGATCTACTGATGACTTTAAGAAAACACTTTTTAATATAACTGAGCTAGCACCTTCTCTTTTGGGTTTATGCCCAAAAGAGCATTACATCATGATTGTAATGTTTTATTATGTATGTTCTCTGTTTTCTAGTCTGTTCCTCGTTGTGCTGGTCATTTCTGATGCGATGGCTCTGGTAAGACACTTTTTATCAGGTCCCATACACACATAGCCAGGCATGCCACAAAATAAAGATCATTTTCTATGATCTAGCCAGTCATCCACGCGAAAGTGAGGATAGATGCCATCAAATACGACTCTCACAAACTGACCAAAGTTGTCACTATTTGACTTTGAATGTAAAGAACTGGGGTTTTATGTCTCCCTACGTCACTGCTCGTGTAAACGTGCCCTGACATCACATGTGCGACCTGTGTTTACTTTTTCTTGCTTGTTTAATAATCATTTAATGCTCTGTGAAGAAGATCACTAGCGAAGGACGACGTTAAGGATGGTTAATGTCTGCCATCTTGTCATTCTACGTCTATGGAATGTAAAAAAAAAAAGTAAAACTGTTTTACAATTCAATAAATTATATAGAAGAAAACTTTTGGAAAATTACTCATTTGCTAATGAATTATGATAGACATCAAGGACTTGGTAAAGCAATTAAAGTCAATAAGATCTCATTTTGATTTAGATTTTGGATTTTATTTAAGATGTAAAAGTATAAGTGTTTATATGATTTCTTGCTAATGTGAAAAATCCTATTTTGCTTATTGATTTTGTTTATGATGTATGTGTAGAGATGTTTATTTGGATTTTGGAAATGGAAAGATGTTGAGGGATAGGGCAATGAAAAGCCTTGAGCTTCTCCCTATTCCCCTTTAAGGACCAAAGAGGAATCTCTAAATCCTCTAGATAAGAAATTTTTATTTTGTATTTGAATTTAATTTGTTTGAATGGTCTGAAGTGATTAAATAAATAAATAAATAAAGGAATGGTTTTTTGGCCAAGACGATGATGATTTAGGGAACTACTGCCCCCTACAGGCTTGCCTATGAACGTGCTTCACAGTGCTCTTGTTTTGTTTTTTTTTTGCTGAAAACAATGTGGCGCGTACTTTTTTTGGGTTTCTACTAAAACCCAGCTACATGCGTGCAAGGCCTCAGGTTCAAGGGCTTTACCACTAAAGGTGCATCACTTTGATCTCTGCTGAATAAAAGTTCCACCAGTATTATTTTGTTTTGTTTAAACAGAATCCTTGTGAGCCTGCCATAATAAATGTTTAACCTCTCTGCAGCATTTCTTCTTCATGGTGCAGGATTATGGAAGCTGGTTGGACATCGGCACAAGGTAAATGAGTTACTAATTAAATAAGCACACACACTGCTCCTCCATTTCTTTGTTTGGCCCTTTTTTTGGGTAGCACACACACACATTAATGTGTTTTTGATTGTTTTCATCCGTTGCAGCATCAGCCACTATGTGATAGTGATGTCCATGACCATCTTCCTGATGCTGCTCAGTGTGGTCACACACCTTCTAACCTCCAAGCGACTCATCCTGTGGAACAGGCACAAGATGCACTTCCCTTAGCTTCTAAGGTTGGACAAAACCAGGAAGCTACTCATAACATATTTTGTATTTTGTATGTGCTCAGTGCTGTTTTACAGCAGCTATTTGTAGAACTCAGGCATGAGGGATGTTGTATACTAATGTTTTTGCATATTGCTGTTTGCACATGCCACTTTCACTGCAACACTGTTTCTATTTCAGGTGCAGTTTTTTTTAAGGAAATAATTAATTCATTTGAGTAAATTTACTTGAATATTTAGACTAAACATTTGTCAAAAATAAAATTTAGGAATAAAATTGAAAATGTGTGTTGACTTTCTGTTAGAACTATTGCTAGTAGATGTTATCAGTAGAGGTGGGGGTTTCATTTAGAAATTAGATTTTGATTATAATTAGGGATGCACCGATGGATCGGCATTTGATCGTAATCGGCCGATAGCGCCCCTATCGGTTTTGATCGGAATTTTCAAAATAGATCAAAGCAAACCGATCAGGTAGGGTTGTCACGGTAACCAGTGTAGCGCTAAACCCCGGTAAAAAAAAAAAAAAGTTGACAATAATAACCGTCTTGTTTTTAAAAAAACTATATTATCTTGGTGGGTTTACCGTGGCTGCGGTGTAGGCGCGGTGACCCTTACCAGCCACCGTATCATCTGCAGAAGTTGCCGGCGGCACATACACGCTTTGTTTACAACAAAACTTTCTTGAAGCTAAAGCTGAAATAATGGTCAAAGGAGGAGACGGCAACACTCAGGAGGACATTTATTATCCCTCAAAGAAGACAAAGTCGGAAGTACGGGCATATTTTAGATATTTGAAGAATGCCGAGGGAGTTTATAGAAGACGGGCGGCTATCCTGTTTGCAGCACGAGCAGAAAAAGTGTCTGTGAAAGGCAGCAACGCTTCAGATCTCATGACACATCTGCGTGACCATCACCCACAACTCTACAGTCAACGCAAGGCAAGCTAACGTTAGCGTTTTAGCTAAAATGCGTGATCCGAGGATTTGGGTCGAGGGAGAATGCAACGAGTCGCTATATCAAGCAGCCGCAGCGCCGCTACCTGCATATAAACCGTGTCGCGGACATCCCCATGTTGAAATGACGCTATGCATTACGGGGCTCCCAGGGGCAGATAAGAGTTGGTCTCTCTCCGAGAATAATTATGAATTTAACAACGATTACTGCCTGATGACATTTTCCCACATCTGCAAAGCTCACTGGAAGGACACAAACCGAGGACAATATTTTCCTGAAATACGGATTGCTCAAGTAAGGGTAAAAAAAAAAGTATCTGATTAGAAGGCTACTTGAGTACTGAGTATCATCTGATCTAATATTTTTAAATGATGACATCAAACAGACAAAATACGAAGTTATGGGCAAATATTGGTATTTTAAAGACGAAAGTGGAAAAATGTAAACAAATAAACAACAGCATTACAAAATAACACATTTTAGGCTAAATTTAGACACAAACTGAGGACAATATTTTCCTGATATACAGTGTTTATTTAATTGTGTGAAAATGTAGCACGTTTAAAAAAAATACCGCGATAATACCGAAAACCATGGTAATTTTGGTCAAAATAACCGTGAGGTTAAATTTTCACACCGTGACAACCCTAATACAGACCATTTTAGATTAGGTTACATTTCCTTTATTCCCAGATTATGTGGTTTGTAGCACTAATTATAATGTAGAAAATTTCTGGCCAATCCACGTGATCGGTATCGGTGATCGGTATCGGTGATCAGCATTCTTTGATATCGGTATCGGTGATCGGCAGCAAAAAACCTGATCGGTGCATCCCTAATTATAATTTTTATTTTTTTTGTTTTAAAACTTAAATGCCAAAACATCAGTATGTTCTTAATAAGCAGTGGAGATGCGTGAGTAGTACTCTCAACAGGAAAAGCTTATTTTTAGAACTTATTGGAAGAAACACGTAAAAAAAGCAGTTTTACTGGTCACTTACCCACTACAACACATGAGTTGTGTCAGATTAAAGTCTCACTCCAATAATCTCTTTTTTAGCTGTTTTAAATGGTTCTCAGTGGTCTTTAAACTAGGATTATGCTGTTTTTAGCCAAAATCCCCAAACTGTACTTAGTTCTACATAGAGGTAGTAGCTCATTAAAAATTCTCCTCTGGGTTGTGGGCGGACCCAAGGACAGGGACACCCGACATACACTCAGGGGACCCGGGTTCGAATCCAAGCTGGGCCAGATATTTTCATATTAGTTTAGAAAGATGGACCGAGCATGCTCGCACAGAAGCCGGTCTGACGGGACAAAGCAGTGCCGGTCAGCAGGGGGAGTGAAGGAGGAGCTCCGAGCAGGCGGATGACTTCTAAGCAACAATCCGGACCTCCGAGATCATCATCAGGTGTTAAGATAATTATATGTGTTTTCTTTTATCATGCTTTATGCCTTTATTACAATTAAAGATTGTACCATTCATGCTGAACAGTTGCTGTATTGTTTGAAGTCTCATGAGGAGACTTTAAGAATGCTGAGCCTTGGTCCTGACCTAATGTGACCCAAGGACATCTGCTGACTTGGACAACTGCTGACTCGTGCAACGATCTGTTGCACATCGTGTGATTAGACACTGATTAGAAAAACATTTTGCTCATTGTGTGATACTGAATGCTCTTTGTGTGAAACTTGTAACAGTTACTGAATACTGAGAGCTGCGTTTCCCCCACCCTTCATATCAGCTCATCAGACGTGTAACTGGGGAACTCCCAGCTTGTAATAAATGGAGGATGCTTGGATTTCAAAGGCAGAGTGGTTTTGGAGGATCTGCCGGCCCAGTGGAGACTGAGCTGGTCGGACCTTATTCCATTCTCCTCGAGCATAAAACAGAATTCTGACTTTTGTGTCTCTTTTCTTCTTTGTGTATGATGTCTAGAGGTTTAAACCTGACATCGGGAAATGTGTTTGTTCATTCTGGGCTTCACTGCTCAGAAGTCATCCACCTGGTGAGTGTTACGTCACGGGGTTTGTGTTCAAAAGCTAGCCTGTTCTGTAAACTCGCTAACGCGGCTTTAACTTATTATGATCATTATTATTGTTATGAGGACCAGTGATGGGAATAACGCCGTTTAAAATAGCGGCGTTACTAACAGCGTTCTTTTTTTGGGGTAACGGAGTAATTAATTACTTTTCCCACCGTTGCAACGCTGTTACCGTTACTGGGGACGGAAGGCTGTGCGTTACTATGTGCTTGTCGAACGTTGAGCAACAGTGTGAGGCTTTCTGACCGCCACACTTCAGCTGCAGCCAGGGAGAGAGAGGTGTCGGTAACGCACTTACAAACACGATGATGATCGGCCGGGTGGGCGGAGACCCTCACTGTCTCAACAGAGCAGTGATGGGAATAAACGCCGTTTAAAATAACCGCGTTACTAAAAAATATTTCTTTCAGTAACGAGCAAACTAATTAATTACCGTCTTCTTTTATCAAAACGTCGTTTCTGTTACTGATAAGAAAAAGCGTGCGTTAAGCAACGCAGTGTGTTGAAGCTGTCATCAGCTGATCAGGAGCTAGAGAGGCAGATGTTTTCATCCAAGCGCATCACGGCCCGTGAAGAACGAGGAAGACGTGATGAATATCTACAGCTGCAGGTGTGGATCTGCAGCCGTGCCCTTCTTAACGTGACAGCGGGACGTCCCGAAGGTCCGCTCACCTGTTCACCGCTCAGACGTCCTGATCTTCTACCTTCCTAGATCATCCAGCTGTAACCTGTTTCTGATCATGTCTTTAGTCCCGCTGTAACACTGATGCATCAGTCTCAGACGTCATGGAGCTTAGGTGTTATTAGAACTACCTGTGTGTGTTCACCACCCAGCTTCAGCTCTTGTGTGGTTGGGTCTGACCCAAGTTAGTAAATGTAAGTCCTCCATCAGATTTGTGCCTCTTCTAGTGTCATTTTAAAGGATTTTATTTATTTATTTATTTAATTATTTATTTATTTATTTATTTATTTAACAATTACTAGATTACCAGCAACAGAAATGCTACTAATAACAGACAATTATGTGAAGCTGGAAAAATTAAAATACTGTGCAAAATTACATTCATTTCTGTAATTTATGTTTATGTTTATTTATTTGGCAGACGCTTTTATCCAAAGCGACTTACAATTTATAACCTATAGGGCATGTTGTGATCTAACTAGACTGGGAGACCATTTAAAATCTTGGGAACCTTTACAGGTGTTTCTATTTGCATTTTTAAATTTTGACTGATTGGGGTCTTGTTAAAAATCACACAGTGGCACTTTAATGGTCTACACTACTGGAATGTTCCTGTTAGTAGTTCTTCCTGTTAAGTGCTTATTTATTTAAATTATTCAGGTTTATAAAAAACATTTTGACATACATTTTATTACATTCCAGTCATTAGTCATTTATATTTCACTATTGTAGTAATTTATAGTAAATTAAGTAAGTTCAATTAACCCATTTTTCTTGCATTCTTTAAGGAAAAAGTAACTAAGTAGTTATTTTTCTTGGTAATTAGTTACTTTTATAATCTCGTAACTCAGTTAGTAACTGTTACTTTTTTGACAAAGTAATTAGTAACTATAACTAATTACTTTTTAAAAGTAACTTTCCTAACACTGATGAGGACGACCGTGAACTTCAGGCAGATTTTCTTTTTTACCAGATGCTCAAACACCAATCAGTGGTCACGGACATCGGGTGCAGCTGCTATCCCCCCTTGGAGTAAAAACTCAGAAAATCCATGCTTTCTCATGGCCAACAGGTTTGAATTGAATTGATTTATTTTAACAAATAAATCAACTTTTCCAATTGATTTAACTGTTATAAAAATTATCTATTGCATTTTGAGTATTTTTTATTAGAAAATTTCCAAATTAAAGCAACTTTTTTTATCTCTACATTTGGACAATTCAGGTGTTTCTTTTAAGATATTGCAAGCACATCAATGATTAAAATAAATCTTCCAATTCAAACTAAACTTACCAAGGTCCTTTCAGTTTATTATTATTATTATTATTATTATTATTATTATTATTATTGTTGTTGTTGTTGTTGTAACACTTCTTGTACATTTCTGCCATGAGGGTCTCTATAACGCTCCAAATGTGGAAAAACCTGTATCTATTTTTGTCTGTATTTGGTTTTAGTAATTAAATGCCTAAAATAAGCCTTTCTGAAGGCTCATTCTGGAAGGTATTGAAAATGCCAAAGTCTTGGACCCGTGACACTGTTTCCATTTTGAAAAACTGTCCCTGTAACCAGATTTCACCACAGCCTCCATTCCACTTCTGTGATTTCGTCTCGTCTCGTCTCGTCTTCCTCCGCTTATCCGGGTCCGGGTCGCGGGGGCAGCATCCCAACTAGGGAGCTCCAGGCCGTCCTCTCCCCGGCCTTGTCCACCAGCTCCTCCGGCAGGACCCCAAGGCGTTCCCGGACCAGATTGGAGATGTAACTTCTCCAACGTGTCCTGGGTCGACCCGGGGGCCTTCTGCCGGCAGGACATGCCCGAAACACCTCCCCAGGGAGGCGTCCAGGAGGCATCCTGACTAGATGCCCAAACCACCTCAACTGGCTCCTTTCGATCCGGAGGAGCAGCGGTTCTACTCCGAGTCCCTCCCGAATGTCCGAGCTCCTCACCCTATCTCTAAGGCTGAGCCCGGCCACCCTACGGAGGAAACTCATTTCGGCCGCTTGTATCCGCGATCTCGTTCTTTCGGTCATTACCCAAAGCTCATGACCATAGGTGAGGATTGGGACGTAGATCGACCGGTAAATCGAGAGCCTGGCTTTCTGGCTCAGCTCCCTCTTCCCCACGACAGATCGGCTCAGCGTCCGCATCACTGCAGACGCCGAACCAATCCGCCTGTCGATCTCCCGATCCCTCCTACCCTCACTCGTGAACAAGACCCCGAGATACTTAAACTCCTCCACTTGAGGTAGGACCTCTCCCCCGACCCGGAGGTGGCAAGCCACCCTTTTCCGGTCGAGAACCATGGTCTCAGATTTGGAGGTGCTGATCCTCATCCCAGCCGCTTCACATTCGGCCGCGAACCTACCCAGCAAGAGCTGAAGGTCAGAGCTGGATGAAGCTAGGAGGACCACATCATCCGCAAAAAGCAGAGACGAGATTCTCCTGCCACCAAACTCGACACACTCCACACCACGGCTGCGTCTAGAAATTCTGTCCATAAATATGATGAACAGAACCGGTGACAAAGGGCAGCCCTGGCGGAGTCCAACCCTCACTGGGAACAGGTCCGACTTACTACCGGCTATGCGGACCAAACTCACGCTCCTCTGGTAAAGGGACTGAATGGCCCTTAACAGAAAGCCACCCACCCCATACTCCTGGAGCGTCCCCCACAGGGTGCCCCTGGGGACACGGTCATAAGCCTTCTCCAAATCCACAAAGCACATGTGGATTGGTTGGGCAAACTCCCATGCCCCCTCCATCACCCTTGCAAGGGTATAGAGCTGGTCCACAGTTCCACGGCCAGGACGAAAACCACATTGCTCCTCCTCTATCTGAGATTCAACTATCGATCGGACCCTCCTCTCCAGTACCTTGGAGTAGACCTTTCCAGGGAGGCTGAGGAGTGTGATCCCCCTATAGTTGGAACACACCCTCAGGTCACCCTTCTTAAAGATGGGGACCACCACCCCGGTCTGCCACTCCCTAGGAACTGCCCCCGATGACCACGCAATGTTGTAGAGACGTGTCAACCATGACAGCCCTACAACATCCATAGCCTTGAGATACCCAGGACGAACCTCATCCGCCCCCGGGGCTCCGCCGCTGTGTAGTTGTTTGACTACCTCAGCAACTTCTGCCCCCGAGATCGGACAGTCCATCCCCAGGCCTCCCAGCTCTGGTTCCTCCTCGGAATGCGCATTGGTGGGATTGAGGAGCTCCTCAAAGTATTCCTTCCACCGTCCGACTATAGCCTCAGTTGACGTCAGCAGCTCCCCATCCCCACTGTAAACAGTGTGAGCGAGTTGCTGCCTTCCTCTCCTGAGGCGCCGGACAGTTTGCCAGAACCTCTTTGGAGCCGATCGATAGTCTTTCTCCATGGCCTCACCAAACTCCTCCCACGCCCGAGATTTTGCCTCGGCAACTGCCACTGCTGCACCCCGCTTGTACGCTTATATCCGGTACCTGTCTGCTGCCTCCGGAGACCCACAGACCAGCCACGCCCTGTAGGCCTCCTTCTTCAGCCTGACGGCTCCCCGAACCTCTGGTGTCCACCAGCGGGTACGGGGGTTGCCACCACGACTGGCACCGGCCACCTTACGACCACAGCTAGCAACAGCCGCCTCGACAATCGCAGAGTGGAACTTCTGTGATTTGTTAAACATTATTCAACAAGATAAATAAAGCCCTCAAAGTGCTCCCACCTTTTTGCATTGGTCTCTTCCTTGTTTTCTTGTTTACTTAATGGCTGCAGTGAATTGCACAAACTAATAGACATAACATTACCATTACCAAAGACCGTTTTGCAGTTTTAATGGACTTGTTCAGGTTTTTAAATTATTTAATGTATTTGGGTGCTGGAGGGTTTTTGAAGATGATGGTCCTGTTGGCTTTATCAGAATGTGATTTCCGGCTTTTGCTGGAGCAGTTCACAGCTGAGTGTGAAGAGCAGCTGGGATGAGAATCAGCTCCTCTAAAGCCGAGACCCAGGTCTTGAGTTAGAAAAGGATACAATGCCTTCTCCAGGTCGGGGACAAGGTCGTGCTCAAGTGGAGGAGTTTAAGTATCTCGGGGTGCTGTGAGGGAAAGATAGATTGGGAGCTCGACAGGCTGCATCTGCAGTGATGCAGCCTGTCGATCTGCCGTGGTGAAGAGAGAGCTGAGCCGGAAGGCAAAGCTCTTGCTTTACCAGTGAGTCTGCGTTCCTACCCTCACCTATAGTCACGAGCTTTGGGTATAGTGACCCAAAGAATGAGATCGTAGATAAGCAGCTGAAATGAGTTTTCTCTGCAGGGTGTCTGGGCTCTCGCTTAGAGATGGGGTGAGAAGCTTGCTCAAAGTAGATCTGCTGCTCCACATCAAGAGGAGCCAGTTGAGATTGTTCAGGCATCTGATTAAGATGCCTCCTGGATGCCTTCCCGGTGAGGTTTTGCGGGCACAACCAACCGGGAGGAGACCTAAAGGAAGACCCAGGACACGCTGGAGGGACTATTGGGCCATTCCCTTCTGTACCGGGTCGGCCCAGGCTGGGTAGCCCCAGTCGGCCCCAGCCTGGCCCGGTTGATTCCACACATCCTTGCCTTAAGCCCATGTGGGCTGATTCTACCCACCAATCAGAGGCTTGCTCTAATGGAAGGTGTGAATTTGCTGTCAGCAGTGGGTGTGTTGGCCCTGGTCGGCCTGAAGCAGACCCCCTCGAGAAGAGGGCTGAGAATGAGCCTTGGTTGGCCCGGAAAAATACCAGGCCACCCAGATATGTAAACAACCTACGCTACCCGGCCCGGGCCGACCCGGTACAGATGGGAATGGCCCATATGTGTCTCGGCTGACCAGGGAACGCCTTGGGATTCCCCCACAGAAGTTGGCCGAAGTGGCTGGGAAGAGGGAGGTCTGGGTCTCTCTGCTTAAGCTGCTGCCCCAGTGACCGAAGCCATGGATGGATCAATACTGAGAAAATGTTTCATTTGACTCTGCTCAGTAATGGTTTTGGTTTATCTCCACCCACTTCTCCTTTACATGTAAATTAGTCAACGCTATAGTTTTGTATAGCAACTTTCTGCAGTCAGTTGTCTCACACCGTCTGAGTGCTGTTTGCGTGTTCTCATGCAGGCGGCAACAATTTATACAACTAAACCAACGTAGAGAATAATGCTCTGCGTTCTACCCGACAGCAACACTAAACGAGTAAAGGATGTGGACGGAGGGTTGGTCCAAAGGAGGAAGTAACTAGCTCAGTGGTTAATGTTGAAATGAAGTCATGTCCTATTTAGACTGAAGACAGACACGATGTAAAAGCTCTTGGTGGTTCCTGAAACATGCATCTGATCTTTTCGTTTTTATTAACAACTAACTTTAGCTAAGTGGGAACTATTCCAAAGCTGTGCATGCTCACAGCTTCTTCTATCAAATATTTAACTGCTTGATAGAGGACGGACACGCCTTTCATAGTTTGGTTTGATCATTTACCATCAGTCTCCAGACAGAGCAGGTAAGTCTCTAATCAACTCTCCAGTTTCAACTTTGTACTCAAAATTCTGCTGCTTTTTATTAAAATATAAAGATAAAATAAGATCAAAAAGACAAACTGTATCTAAAGTAGATAGATGCTTCTATTTTCATTCAGCTGCTTTTGTTTCTTCTGGGGCTGCATGGTGGTGCAGTGGTTAGCACGGTTGCCTCGCAGCATGAAGGCTGCAGGTTCGAAACTCGGCTGCGGCCTTTCTGCGTGGAGTTGCGTGTTCTCCCCGTGCGTGCGTGGGTTTCCTCCGGGTACTCCGGTTTCCCCCACAGATCACAACTTGCCCTCTAGGTTATAAATTGTAAGTCGCTTTGGATGAAAGCGTCTGCTAAATGAATAAACAAACACATTTCTGAGTTCTCCGTACGTTTTGTAGTAAACAGGTTAAAGTACCAGTGATCACCGTCGCTCTACTTAACATCCGTGTGATAACTGGATCAGAATCAATCACATCAGCTACTTTCAAATCAACATGTCTTTAAAAGGACTCGTGAACATGTTTTAAGTTCTGAAATGATTAGAAACTTCTAGCGTCATTTCTGCAGAAGCTTCATAAAGGACAGATGTTGAAACCAGAATCAAAAGTACTGAAAGACTGGTACCCAGTCACTTCAACAGAGAACATCAGGAAGAACAAAACCAAACTTTAGCACTGCACTTGCACAGTTCAGAGGCTCTATTTTGGTCCCACTGTGTGGTATGACCTGTGCACACCAACAAAGTGAACGGTACTAAGGACACTTTACTTTGCTCATCTAATTCACTTTAAAAGTATTTGAGTAATTAGATTTTAAACAGCTCTACAACGCCTATTCAGTGTTTTTGATCATAAAATGCACCTTAATAATGTCATTAACAACTCTTTTGCAATTTACACTTAATTTGGTGTTTGACATGACAGAGTTGGACATTTGATTGTCCCATGAAGCCTCATGCAAATGTTAAATCACTGGACCGTAACACAAAGCCTAAATCGTTAGTAATGCTGGACGTTGAGAACGTTAACTTGGAATTTTTTCGGCTATACATGGAAATACTTCCATACTAGCATCAGTTGTTTTTTTTTTACATTTTTGTCATTCTTTTTAATTTAACAAATGTTTTATCTTTAAATAATTTTTTTCTCTCTCTCCCTTTCTGTTTCCTCCCGTTTTGAGGATGAATTGCACCCAACCTAATGTCTTACACTTCAGGGTTCAAGGGGATTCTGAGGCAAACTGCACAGTCCCAGGTGAAGATGAAAGTCACACGATCCTTCTGGTCATCTATTCTGTGGTTCTGCTCTGCGGCACAGTCAGCCTGAGCCTCACGGTGTACATCTTGAAATCCCATACGACATCTTCCACCTCCGTCGCTGTCCTCAACCTCATCTTCGCCCACTTTATCTTCCTCATCACCGTGCCGTTCAGAATTTACTACTATGCGACACATCGTTGGTACTTGGACTTCGAGTGGTGTAAAATTGTAAGCGCCATGATTCATGTCCACATGTACATGTCTTTTATGCTGTATGTAGTCATCCTTGTCACCCGTCTGTTGCCGTACTACTACCGAGGTGCACGAGTGACATCGTTTAGTAGCATGCATGCGCTCATTGCCAGCGTTTTGGTATGGATCATTGTACTAGTCACAGTTCTTTTGGTCATTCGTTTTGTATACGCCAAGGATGACAAGATATGTCCGCAGGTATGTCAGCATTGCTTCCGTTTTGCTCACTGCATGGCGTCCGTCAAAGGGCTGAACTACTTTTTGAGCACATTGATCATTCTGGTGACTGTGGTGCTGACAGTCCTCCAAGCCAACGTCCTGTTGGTTTTATACAGGAAGTACCGCGCGAAATGCTCCTCTCAGCAGGACTTCGAAGCCCAACTCAAGAGCCTCTTATTTGCCCTCATCATGTTTTTCTGCAACGTTCCCTACCACATGTTCCGACTGTACTACATCGAGCACTCCGACCTGGAAAATATCAACGAGGTGCTCTTGGGTCTGACCACTTTAAACTGTTTGGACATGCTGACCTTCCTGGGTAGAAGAACCTGCATTATGTGCTTCCCAGGAAGTGGTAGATGAAACCCTAACCCACAACAAACTTTGCAGACAGCTGGAAAGATCACGTTGTGTTGTCTTTGCTTATTTTTCTATAGCTTTGCACCCAAATCAAGTGAGATTAGATTTTGTACTGACACAGTCAGTAAGCTAAAGGCTAGTCCAAGAGGCACTTCTGCAATTGCTATTTTATAGACCCTTTTACTGTCTGTAAACAATATGACGTCAGCGAGAATGCACGCGCAGCTTGGCAACAGAGAATGGCGTTGTTTCAGGCTTTATCAAGCTACGCTGCGGGGTTATCACCGGCAAATCTTGAATGTTACATTATTAAAGTCACTTTAACGAATGGCAACAGACTCCCGGATCCCTGTGGCATTACAGAATGGGTGGAAGATGTAGGCGCGTGGCCAGATATCCAGTGGCTCGATATATGTACGTTTTTAGTGGAGAGGCCCAGTAAGTACACACGTGAGAAGCTACGGGCATACAAATCGTTAGATGCATACAACTATGTTGTCTGTGGCCACGTACAGAAAGTAAAATATCACGACATAGACTCTGAGTTTTGCGTCTTGAAGACAGAAGTCCTTCCTAGCCAAAGACAAGGACACAAGACTGCTATGTACGAGGCTTGGGTCATAGTAAACAAACCAGAGAACTACGTCTTCACAGCCAACTGTACCTGCATGGCAGGGTGAGTATAGCATAGGTTTCTTTTTTTTAGCGTGCTCAGAGTACAATCGTGTTAATTTTAGAGAAATACAGTTTATACTAATATGCAGTGGGAAAATACAGATGAATTAGAGTGAAATGTTAATTTGAAGCATGAAATAAAGCGTATAAATTTGTGTAATTCTGTCATTTTGATGTTCCAGACTTGGGTCATGCTGCAGCCACGCAGCAGCAATTTTATTCAAAGTTGAGCTTTGTGTTAGGATGGGAAAAACAGAAAAGGCTGCAGTTACATCTCAGGCATGTGCATGGAAAGACCTGAGCAGGAAAAATGTAGAACTTCGGAATTCTGTAAAGTTTCAGTCCACTGCTTGAAGAGGAGCGATTCTGGCATCCATACACGCAACAACCCGACATTTTTATGTGCTCAGAACTTCAAAACAATAGGTTTAGTGTGAACGAGGAAGCCTTCACTCTCGTTGCCAGGCTGCGCGCGCAACTTTTGATGACGTAGGTAGTAAAAGGGTCTATAAACCTTGATATGCTGGTGAAGTTTCGCAGTCAGCCAGTTCACGGTAATCTGAAGGGCTTTGAATGAAGGCGACTGGACTTCTTTGGTTTCTTGAAGACGTTTTGCTTCTCATCCGAGGAATTTTGTTAATTCTGACTGGAATATGGGAGCGCCAAGCTTTAAACAGTAAATGTCTGTTGTTCCTTAATGAGCTGAAACTAGCTACGAATACCCCCCGCCTTACTCCTCGAGGAGCCATTGATGCCGTTAGGTCCCATTGTGTTGGAATAGTTGTTTTGATTAGATGCAGGAGAGTGTGACCTTCACTGAAGCTGTTTTGGAAAATTTCTATGACAAACGGGAAAGACCCACATTAAAAAGTCTAGCTCACACCCTCCATCTAATAAAAACAACCATTACAACACAATAGGGTCAAACAACATCGATGACTCCTTGTGGAGTGGGTAGAAGTGGGGTATTCATAGGTAGTTTCAGCTCAACAATAGACAGTTACCGTTTAAAGCAACTCTCCCATTTTCCAGTCAGAATTGACTCCTCCTTGGATGAGAAGCAAAATGTCTTTAAAAAAACCAAACAAGTTCAGCTGCCTTCATTCAAACCTCTTAGGATCAACCTTGATATTTCAGTCAGTTTTATGATGCCGTTACTGTATTTACAAGGATTGTTTTATTTAACAAGTAGGTGAAGACATGCTGAGGTACTTCTGGTGCAGCCTGTGAGACTTCCAGTTGAAACGTTATAATTTTTCACGTGGCATATTTGTATAGCACGAAGCTGATGGAGATTATTCTAAATAAGTTTTTATGGAAACTGATATCAAACTGGAAACTTAAATCTGTTTCAGTCTTTGTTGCACATGGACTAAATGTTTTTAACACGTTTAGCAGAACGCCACCTCTTAATAAAAACTGTTTAAGAATTGTTTTCATTAAGAAACTATATTATTTTTATAAAGTTGCTGTTTTTTATTTTCTTTAAAGTACTTTTTATATTGCGTGACGATTATGTAAAGATAAACAAAAACTATGAAAAAAGATGGTCTGCTTCCAAAATCATTATTTTATTATTGCTTTGCTCATTTTTAAATAAACTGTGTTTATTTGTCTGAAATAAAAACAGGCAGGAAATGGTCACGTGGACTTGACTCGCACTAGATTAAATCCTCCCATCTGCTGGATTTTCTTTTTACTACACATGGTTCAGGCGTGGGATTGGTAGACCAATGGAAAGTGGAAGTAAAAAATTATTTTGTTTAAATTTTTCTTTTTAAAAATATGTAAACAGAGATTCTGCAAAAAGTAGTTTAAATTTAAAATTCACCTTGTGGATAAAGCTGTTCAGTTTTATACCTGGGAAGGAAAGTAAATATATTTTTTTTTCCACCAAGATTTTGTTAAGTGTCTTTCTGTACACACACACACACACACACACACACACACACACACACACACACACACACACACACACACACACACACACACACACACACACACACACACACCTGGCAATCTCTCCCCTAGTTTTTATGAAGCCGGGTTACTGTTTAACATCCCCACCCTGGTTTGAGTTTGTTTTAGTAAATCGATCTAATGACAGGACTATGATGGCGCCATCCAATGTGTCGCCTCATGAATTATAAACCGATCTGCTCTCCAACCTTCCCTTTTAATGTTGTCGAACACCTTTAGGTTTTCCCAGCGCTCGGCGCTCCCTAATCCAAAGGGCTGCTCCTCGTCAGGGCACAGCAGTAAACTTGGATAAATGCTCATAACGGACGGGAGCAGGAAACACAGGTAGGTTGTTGCTTTGCTTTCATGCATATTTTATGTTTAGGCTAACCCAAATAAAAATATTTAGACGTGAGACTAATCAAGAAGAACATATTAGGGATTTTAAGGGCGTTTGCTTCTACGTTCCTCCTTAAAATCACATGGTTTAATGTTTTGGCGGTAGTGGTGTGACTCAAAGCTCAGAGCAGTATGTCCTGTTACAGGTGAAAACAGATAAGAAAGAATCACTTTGTCACACGAATGCTGTGCTGTAAAGATCACGTGATAACCAACTTCACCTGATCAAGGACAAAAACAAGAGCTAACCATTAGTCCATCCAGTTTTCCCTCTAAAAACGCTCCTCCACGTCTTCTCGCCGATAGGGAGTGATTTTATTTACTAGTCGCATCTTTTTAAAGGCAAAAACAATTGCTGTCTACTTTACACTGCATAAAAACGATTGATTCCTCAATTTTTATTCAAATCAAACATGATTTCCTTTGTAATTGTAATTCTGATATAATGTTTACTGTTGCTTTAGTTTCGGGAAGTAGAGCTTTACAAGCGGGACATGGGCTGTGACTATTAAACCCTCTAGTTTAAACAGAGGTGCTGGTATTATGGCCAGTTCACACAGAAATTGCCTTTTAACAACACGGTTTTATGGCTGCAGGGAACTTGCGGTTGATAGGCGGAAGCAATTTTTCTGAGTAACCCTGGTGTACTTGATCTAAGCTGCTGAGTGCGTCATGAGATGAACAATAAAAATTAAAAAAACATGTAAAGCTCATTCATTTCTTTGTTTTGAATATTGTATTTTTATCCATACAAATGCAGAAGTGGTTAGTATGGAAAGTCTGGGTGGGAAACGTACGTCACCCTGACCGTGAGCAAATAACTGTGCGTGGTGTTATTACCCTCGAAACTTTACATTCATACAGTTTTTTGTGCTTTTTTGTCTCACTCGGATGTTTCAAATTGGGAAGTCAGTACAAAAGGCAGTTTTCAAATGAGGATTTCATTTTTTTAAGTGCAGGTTTACTTGGAAACTTATTATTTTTTAAAATAAGTTTGGTGACTCTGAGTTTCACATGAAGGGTGAATGTGAAAATAGTCTTCTACCCCTACTTGCTGCATTAGCTACAGATAGAAAGCCAGTCAGAGCAACATTGCAAATTTGTATGAATGGAATCACTCACCTTGGCTCACAGTGGAGAAGACTGTGTTTATTTTTGCAGCTGGAGGAGAGTCCACGTGTCGGCTAGTGGAAGCTAACTGTTAGCATTAGCAACTCCATAACGTGTTAAAACTCCCACAAGCTGTTATTTGGGGAGATAAAACATCATCGATGCAGAGCAAACGGAGGCAATGGAAGAGTTGCTACTAGCCCATCCAAGGAAAGATGCCCAAATATTGTGAATAGTAATGAGTAAAATTCCAAATCCTGCCATTTTCTAGGTAAGGTAAGACGATCTTCAAATAAGTAAAGCAAGCCTTGGGTGAAGATTGTTGCTCTGTTTTAGTCATTTGCCACTTGGCTAGCAACTCGTAGCTACATGCTATGACAACAGCGTGCGTGCACTACACGGGGCAAATTTCTAATTCGCAAGTTGCACCAAATAAACTGAAGAATCTCAAAAACTAAACCTCAGATCTGTTAGCTGAAGAATTTGGTGTATAATATGTGCATTAAAAGACGGAAACCAATACAGATATTTTCCGATTTTACATTTAAATGCAGATATAGTAGTCTGCCCTCCACTTACATCTGAAGGATAAGGAACACACTTTTGAAGATGACAATGTACACAATCTGGTTAGAGAAGATGGATTGTTTAAGAGAAGAGTAAGGAAGCTATCTTTTATAAACAGAAAAGACTGAATTTAAACGGATGAGGAGGCCTCAGGTTTCACTTTTCCAGCACCTACAACACAGCTCTAAATCTAATTACAAAACAGTGTCAGTCTAGATCCTGCATCTAATCAATTGAGCCTAATGACCAATAACCCCTAAAGGGGTAGGGGAAAGGGGTATTCATATGTAGTTTCAGCTCGTTAAGCAACAATAGACAACTACAGTTTATAAGCTTGACTCTCCCATATTCCAGTCAGAATTGACAAAGTTACTCTGATTAGGAGTGAAACATCTTCAAGAAACCTAAGAAGTCCATTTGTTAAAGGTTAAAGTTCCATTAGTTGTCACACACGCTGATGTGTGAGACATTTGCTCTGAGGGAGTGGTGAGCTACAGACACAGCCGCGCTCGGGAACCATTTGATGGTTTAACCCCCCCAATCCAACCCTTACATGCTGAGTGTCAAGCAGGGAGGCATTGGGTCCCATTTTTTCAAAGTCTTTGGTATAACCCGACCAGCAATTGAACTCTGACCTCCCAGTCTCAGGGCGGACACTCTACCACAAGGCCTCTGAGCTGGCTGTCTTCATTCACACTGCTTTAGATTACCATGACCTGGATGACTGAGGACCTTCACTTGCACACACACCTGTAGAATTGATAAATTAAATAATCAACCATCAAAACCTGTCTGACAATAATAAGCTAAAATATCTAAAAAGGCAAAGCACCGTGCATCATTCTGAATATATTTGGTACTAATAGCATCTAAAGCACTGCAGGTTAAGATCAAAGTTCATGATTCAACATAATAAGAAAGAGATCTAATAATCAAACAAGGTGGAGGTAGTGTGATGGTCTGGGGCTATAAGCTGCTTCTGAATATGGACAACTTGCTGTAAATGATGGAGAATTATACTTCAGAACTGCATTTTGTATTTAGTCTCTTTCTTTGTTATGGAAATGTGTTTGCAGATCTGAAACATTTATGAAAGGTAAAATAAATAAATACTGTAAGTGTGGGAAGCCTTGTTTCCCCTGTCACTGTGCACATTATTACTTTGTTTTTGTTAGTTTAATAAAGCCTATTCAACACATTGGGGTTGAACCTAAACCCTGCTAGGGGATCAACTCTTCTTGTAAACAGTCATTCTTTCTCCACTCTGAAAACCTGATGACTCAGGAGGCATGACCAAACTACTGGTTAAATTATAATCTGCCTCTCACTTCTTTCCCCTCCCACACCCAAGCTTTCATATTCTCTTTTTAACCCCTTTTATCCACACTCCGCTATAAACTAATACCAATCGGAGCCAACACTGATTGCTTTCTAGGGTCATGTGCATTTGGACATGACCAAAAGAGCAATAAATCATCATCAGGCCTGCACAAGAACGTCTTTACTTCCTTCTGGTTGGTCCTCTCATCACTGACGCGAGGCATCAAATCACCCACAATGCCATCTCTTATCATTTACAGCCCTTTCTGTCACAATGCCCAAACTGATTGCCTCTAAAACACACAATAAGATTTACTGCAGTGAAACTCTGAATGTAGAATGGCGTGAGTGAGAATATTTAACTAGTTTGGGCCAAATTAGAGAATGTTTATAGCAAATTTGTCCCAAAGGAGGACTGCAGTGAGAGGGGGGAGGGCGGCTTTAAGTCTTGAGTTCTGCTCTTGAATCCTTCTACCTGTCAAACAGAATATTAGACATTTTTTTTAGTTTAAATGTATTTTAGTGCACACAATGAATCATTTCCAAAGGACTAGATGCATGGGCACATTCTTAGTGTTCTCTATTTAGTGTTGTATCTTTATAGTCTATATCTGCAAAGGTGATATCACTTTAGTTTTGATTAGATTAGGAATCCCTGGAACAACACTTGTACACAGATACATCACCTGTGCAGTTATAAATCTCTGCAAAAGAAAAGGTTTTCATGCTTTCAGATACATGCATGCACAAAGTTAAATAATAGTGGTCAAGCAATTAGAGGGGAAATAAACCCCGCAACATTTGTGGAGAAAATAGTGTTAAAATGGATGGCGGTATGGAAAAAAAAAACATTCGCCACTATCTCATCATCCTTGTGATAAGTGTGAGAGAAAAGAACAGATAAGTGAGGTACAATAAGGTAAGAAGTCTCCACCCTTTTTCTTGTTCATGGCCCAATCAGATCAGATTATAGATGTGTTATGCCAAGGATCTTCCCGGTCATATATTTAAGAATTAGCAAGAGATAAGAAGACAGAAACTAAAAGAGACCAAGGAGTGAATGGACAGGAGAAGACAAGAAGACGTAGCTCAGACTGAAGCAGGGATGAAGTATTCTACAGCTCCTCAGACAAAACCACTGTTAGATATGGAGGTGGCCAACTACTGCGAAGGCCTGGATCCATCATACAGCACACTGGGCTTTGAGAGTGCAGAGGTACTCTATGGAGGAGGTAAGTGAGTGTTCAGGCAGAACACACACACACATGAAAGAAAAACAGAAGGACTTTAAGGAAAGATAAATCATAGAATGTACAATGGGAAATCAGAAATTGAGATCACTTACATTTATGATGATCAATAAAAAACAGATGCACGGTCAGTAAATGCTGACACTTTACCTTTCTCTAGAAAGCAGAACAAAGTAGGTATAAACAGCTGAAAAATACTTTCCTAAGGTAGTATTTAGGAAACTGCAATAAAATTATAAAAAATGACCATCCAAGAGAAGTAGAGGACAAGTTTAAACAAGACAGCTTTCACAAAATCGCTGGACTGGTCATTTGAAAACCCCAGTTTGAGTAAAGATGGTACTGTGGAAGAAAACACACTCATATCTTCATGGAAGACGGAAAGACAACGTTTTGTGTAATTGGCTCCAAAATAGATGGATTTTTATTTCATTGCTTGAAAAGGAGATTCCAAAAGATGGCTGAATTTGATGGCAAACACAAATGTCTCCCAAAGCAGCAGACATGAGGTTGAAACAACCTAACAAAATTAGACCAATTCACATAGAATGATTAAATGTTCCTCAAAAGGATGGATTAAAAACTCTTGGCTGGTTGGAAAAAATATTACCGACTTTATTGATAGTCGTGATGTTACTGATTACTGACTGGCCTTACAGAGTACCTTTCATTTTTGTCTGTTTAAAGCTTTAATAGTAAAAACTATAGTTTAGTGTTGGTTCAAAATGTTTGTGTTCATACAAGCAGAATGAAAGTAATTAACAATATTTGGAAAAGCAAAACATTTTCAAACAATGACTGTAAAACCAACTTAATCATGCAATATTTAACAGGCGTCCCACAGAGCTTTGTATTCAACCCAGTTCTATTCAGGAATATTACTTGCATAAAAACCATTTAACAGGTTGTTTTTTCAAACTTACGTGCTAGCTCCATCAATGTTGTAACATGTGCCTTTAGTACTTTTGACAGCTCAATTTTTGTATTGTATTTTATGTACAAGTTTTACTGAGAAAAAGTAACTTCCAAGGACAAAATCTCAGTATCGACCGATATTCTGTGAAATTAGATGAATTGGTCTATGATCTAATGTTTTGCAGCTTGTAACTGAGTGGAATATTTATACTAACAAACTAAGTTAATTATTTGGGATAATAAACTCCTTAATTTTTGTGTTTGCATTGTATGGAAAAATGGCTAAAATATATAAGATTGTTTTTCTATTTCAATGGATTCTGCAACACTGAGTTTCTCCTGCAGCCTATTTCAAATATTTAATACTTTAACTGCAGTGTTAAAAGAGCAAAACTGACCACGGTAGATTATATAATCTCACATTCGAAAAATACATTTAGCCAAGCTTTTATTATTTGTTGTTGTTTCAGAACATCACACCAGTAAGTCAGGCAAGACTTATCCTAGTATCCAATCAATACACTGAAGAAGTGAACTTTTGGAGAATCGACGTCAACATCGTCGTCGTCGTCGTCTTCCTCCGCTTATCCGGGTCCGGGTCGCGGGGGCAGCATCCCAACTAGGGAGCTCCAGGCCGTCCTCTCCCCGGCCTTGTCCACCAGCTCCTCCGGCAGGACCCCAAGGCGTTCCCGGACCAGATTGGAGATGTAACTTCTCCAACGTGTCCTGGGTCGACCCGGGGGCCTTCTGCCGGCAGGACATGCCCGAAACACCTCCCCGGGGAGGCGTCCAGGAGGCATCCTGACCAGATGCCCAAACCACCTCAACTGGCTCCTTTCGATCCGGAGGAGCAGCGGTTCTACTCCGAGTCCCTCCCGAATGTCCGAGCTCCTCACCCTATCTCTAAGGCTGAGCCCGGCCACCCTACGGAGGAAACTCATTTCGGCCGCTTGTATCCGCGATCTCGTTCTTTCGGTCATTACCCAAAGCTCATGACCATAGGTGAGGATTGGGACGTAGATCGACCGGTAAATCGAGAGCCTGGCTTTCTGGCTCAGCTCCCTCAGGCCTGGGGTTGGGGCCCGTGAGCGAGCGCCTGGTGGCCGGGCTTTCGCCCATGGGGCCCGGCCGGGCCCAGCCCGAACCGGATACATGGGCTCGTCCAACTGTGGACCCACCACCCGCAGGAGGAACATGAAGGGTCCGGTGCAATGTGAATCGGGTGGCAGACCAAGGCGGGAGCCTTGGCGGTCCAATCCCCGGACAAGAAAACTAGTTTTTGGCGACGTCAACATAAACAAATTAATTGTTTTAATGGTTTCATTATTTTACTCTTTGTTGTATATTTTTCTCACAAGAATTGGAGTTTTACTGTATTGGTCTGGTTTTATCATTTTCATATCTATACAAACATACCGCCAATGGAAAATACTTTAATGACTCAGTTTATCCAGATTATGATGCATTACTTCATTCAAAAACTAATTAATTAATGAAAGGACTGATAACGTTCAAGAATTAAAAGCTATAATGTGTAAAGGTTAACTTCTTTCAAAGAAAAAACAAAACAAATAGTCTTCACCTTTGCAAATTTTGAGTTGTGGTTTTTGCAGCTGAAATAGAAGTTTACTGAAGGACAAAAACTCAGCAACACACTGATGTCATGGCAGCAACTGATGGGAGTTTGATAAATATATGCATTAATTTCACATCAGCATGTTATTGTAGAGAACGGAAATAGGGGTAGGAGGGGTTATCCTAGGGAATTAGAGCGCATCCGTGTGAGCAGTCTCACTTATTATGCAGATCATGTGTTTTCTTTTAAAGGACAAATAGGCATACAGTAATCATGACTATTAGATGTAAGAGCACTTATGTACAATCTTCAACCATGCTATGAAATCATCCACTTCAGTCGAATGATAAAGCTAAGTAGACAACGGTATTACTGAAAAATGTTTTTGTTTGGTAAAATAAATAAGATTTTGCCCTAAACTAAGTATGCACAAGGCACATGCACATGGAAGTCTATTTACCTGTTTTTGGGGATGTTTCAGACAGCATGCCAACAGAACCAAGTCACCCAGGTCCAGATGGGCTGAGCAGCAACTGTGCAATATGTGGAGACAAAGCTACAGGGAAACACTACGGAGCTTCCAGTTGTGACGGCTGCAAAGGCTTCTTCAGACGCTCCATTCGCAAGAGCCACGTGTACACCTGCAGGTAGAAACGAGCAAGAAACACGACGTAGGCAAAGCATTTGCCTAAAAAAATACACAAATACAAATTTGTACAAAACAATCTAAGAACACCTCATCCCGTTTACTCAGTATAGAGGTATCATACATTTACAGCATAAAAGAAAGCCCTTCATAAAGACGTATACATATGTGCATAAACAGGGTTTCACATAAAGATGCACGTTTTGGCAGATACTTTGTTTCTGAAAGTTAGTCACATTTTGAACGTACGTGTGAATGCATTAAGTCCTGGGTCTCACTGGATTTTTTGTTGAACAGGTTCAGCAGACAGTGCGTCGTTGATAAAGACAAGAGGAACCAGTGTCGCTTCTGCAGACTCAACAAATGCTTCAGAGCTGGCATGAAGAAAGAAGGTAGGACCAAAATGACTACTTGTCACGCGTCAACATAACACTTCCATATCAAATCATATATATTTGATGGGCAACTAAGTCTGGCGGAGATGATTTCAAAGCTTGTTGAGAATAGAAATAGATCAATCCATAAAAACAACTGTGTGTGTGTTTTGTTTGTACTATTTTAGGGACATTTACCCCATTTTTAACATGTAATGTGGGGAGATTTTGAATCTGTGGGGACATTTGGCTGGTCCCCACAGTAGAAAAACCCTAATACTTGATTTTGATAAGGGCGACAGTGGCACAAGAATTAAGTGCTCACCTCACAATCGGAAGGTTGCAGGTTCGAGTCTGTCGTTGTGTCCTTGGGCAAGATGCTTAACCCAACTTGTTTGCTGATGGTGGTCGGAGACCGGTGGCGCCGGTGTACGGCAGACTCGCCTCAGTCAGTGCGCCCCAGGGCAGCTGTGGCTACATTGTAGCTCATCACCACCAGGCTGTGAATGAGTGTGTGAAAGGGTGAATGGCTGATTGTGTTGTAAAGCGCCTCGAGGGGTTCCAGGACTCCAGAAGGCGCTATATCAAATACAGGCCATTTACCATTTTAGAGGTGTGGTGTGAATCAACTTTTTCTGGGTTAGGAATAGACGAGTAATGGTTAGGGTTGGGCATAAAGTCACTCAAATGAATGAAAGTAAAAGTAAGTATTGCAATGTGTGTGTGTGTGTGTGTGTGTGTGTGTGTGTGTGTGTGTGTGTGTGTGTGTGTCTGTACTTGTTTAAGTGGACACTTTTTGACTTTAATCTGTGCTGTACGGACATATTTTGCTGGTCCACACATTGCTAAGGGCCCTAAAACTTGGTTTTAGAGGTATGGTGTGAGTTAACTTTTAGTGCAGGTTAGGTTTAGGAATAGATCCACATTGGTTAAGGTTAGGGTTAGGTATGGTGGAGTAACTAAAATGAATGGATGTCAATGCAGGTCCACACAAACATATAAATACAAGTGTGCGTGTGTTTTGTGTGCCTGTGTGTGTATTTATGAGGGGTATAACCTTGTCGCAGAGTTTTATGACACCTAATCCTGTGATATTGAGACGTTTTGTCCTGGATTGCAACTTGTTAACGTTTTACTCCGGTTGCTGAGGCCAGCATGTACGGCTACTTTTCTATAAATATTAACCACTCTGCTGTCTGTTATCATTTCCATTCAGGACCCCACCTCAGCCTTTTCCACTGAGACTTACCAACAGAAATCCTGGAGTGGATCTTAGTATTTGTACAGGAGGAACTGTGTTTTGAACTTTTATTTAAGGTGTCCTCTTTGGTTTTACTCCTGCTTCTTTTAAAATCTCAGCTGTGCAGAATGAAAGAGACCGGATCAGCTCCCGGAGAGTTACCCCGGACTCCCAAGACCTTCCACCCATCACTATCCTGGCACAAGCAGAATCATTATCCCAACAGGTAACAACGTACTTCTGCATTTTCCTTCTTTGACACCCATGCACTGAGTGTGATGTCAGCTTCATCTGTCAGATGTTGACATGATACCTTTTTCCTGCAGATCACAACTCCGGTGGGACTTGCCGACATAACGGAGATGAAGTCGGCCTCTGTAGGGGATATATGTGATTCTATGAGGCAGCAGCTGTTGGTACTGGTTGAATGGGCCAAATACATTCCAGCCTTTGGAGAGCTGCCGCTGGATGATCAGGTAACAGGACACGACTATTCATGTGCACATTCTGAATTTTTGCAGCTAGCTTGTAAATGTATTAAACAGTCTAGTTTATTAGGATCTTGACATTTTGTCTTTTATTTTAGTGTAAAAAGTGGCCAAAGGGTAACTTTGTGTGTGTGTGTGTGTGTTCCTTAGGTGAGCTTGCTCAGGGCTCACGCAGGTGAACACCTCTTGCTCGGGGTCGCCAGAAGGTCAATGACATTCAAGGACTTCCTGCTTTTAGGTAGAAACCGACCGTCTTATTTCTGAGTGGTTTAATCATGTGTGAAAACAGAGAATGATTAACTCGAGCTTTGCTTTTTTCTTCTTTTTTATTACCTTAAATGCGTTCTTTGTAAGTTTCATTAATTACTGGAACCTCAGACTGTTAACAAAACCCACATTTCAAGCAACTATTTTCTTTGACTAAAGCCCTTTGAAAATGACCTCTAAAGGCTATAATAATCCAGCCCCCCCCCCCCCCCCCCCCCCCACACACACACACACACACACATAACTTTCTTTTCCACTCACCTATTCCTTGGTGTCTCTGCAGGTAATGGCTGTGTGATCCCCAGGAACAGCCCTGAACCTGAGATCTGCCGGGTTGCCAACAGAGTCCTGGATGAGCTGGTTCAGCCCTTCCAGGATATTCAGATAGATGACCAGGAGTATGCAGCTCTCAAGGCGATTGTCTTCTTTGACCCAGGTGATGAATATATGAATATATATTAACCTGTCAGCAAGTACATTAGCCAACCACTAAATTTGTCAAGAACATTTTGTTTTTGCACATAGTAACCCTTTTAGCATTTTACTCTTCAATGGAGGTGATTGTAGACACAATCATGAGAGAGTCAGGTTTGCTACAACTGTAGAAATTAAAAGTTGAATTTACTTAAATAAGTTATGTCACCGATTTCCCCCCTAAACACAGTTGCTTACATTTTACTCCCAAGTCAACTTTTTTTTTCTTGCTGATAAACTATTTAAATGAGTCTCTTATAGTGCTGTAGACATGTGTAGTCATTATTCAGTTAGTTTATTATTTTATTTTTAAAAAGCCTGTTCAGGTAAAAACACTGCTCTACATAGATTTTTAATCAGCAATTGCTGTTGGCTAAGACGTACCCAGTGATGTTGCCAGTAGCATATTGCGTGGCCACACTGCACTGGACTGCAGCCGATTCTCGCCAACTCCTCAAGCTGGCTCAGCCGCTCACAAGCTGATATAAAATGATACGCCTCAGAGCCGCTCACCTCCTTAAAAAAATCCTCCTTTTCTTTTTGTGCATGGAAGGGAGAGAAGATCCTCCACCATTTTGCTCATCCGGCTGAGTGCTGTGTGTGTGTGTGTGTGTGTTCGTCAGCGGCTCATTTCTCCCACTGAGAAACTTTGAGAGCGTGCTGGGGTGAAGGGGTTGAGGGGATGCGGTCAATCACTGCCTCTGCTCCTCTCTCAGTCTGCCAGGCGAATGCCTCCTTTAGGTGCATTTTTCAAACAGAAAGTGTGGATGGAGGTGACTGAACCTTTAACATAACAATAACAATGTATATTACTCTTTAGACTTGAAACTGAAATTGTCAAAGGGTACCACCTAGAGGTAGGCTAGGCTTAGCAAAAAAACCCCACATTTCCAACATTATCACTAGCTTTATTGCACACCAACGCATTTCTGCGCAAATTACCTGCTTGACCCCCTGGGTTGGTGCTTGCCTTGCCATTGTTGTGCAAAGACATCAATTTCAGGTGGATAGGTAGGTGTTACGTGCTCATGTTGGCTGGTCTGACGTCCATTTTCACTAATTCCTGTTATTGTATATTGTATTCCAATTATAATTGGAATAAAAATTAAACCTCACCCCTTATCTGTTGTATATCTGTAACACATCCCCGTCTTCGTTAGAATAGCATCCATGTGATATCAGCTTGGCCTGGTATGTCCACTGTCCCAGCTCCAGTCATGTTACCTATTCCCATTTTCCAGGTTATTCCATGATTCCACTCGTATCAGATCCTCCTATGTACCTGTCCTGTCCTTCATTCCTTCACACCGCCATGTGTTAATGCATCTGTTGCATGTTTTTCTTTCCAATCTGCAGATGCAAAATCTTTGCGTGAACCTTCAAAAATTAAAGCTGTGCGTCTGCAGGTGAGTCAGCAATAACATTTTTTAAATTTCAATGCAATATAAAAACCTTTTACATTTATTTCACTTTGCACAGTCAAATATTTTCCTCAAAACTCAAAACAGGCACAAGTGATTCTGATTCTTTGTGTACATTCCCCAGGTTCAGATGAGTCTTGAGGACTACATTAATGACCGTCAGTACGACTCAAGAGGGCGTTTTGGAGAGCTTTTGCTCCTGTTGCCCACCCTGCAGAGCATCACATGGCAGATGATTGAACAGCTTCAGTTCACCAAGCTCTGTGGCCTTGCCAAGATAGACAACCTGCTGCAGGAGATGCTGCTGGGAGGTGAGACCATTCTTGTAGCTCCGTATGCCGATAACATGACCCGCAGCAAAACAAGAGCTACTCAGAGGCGAATGTGTCGAACTGTACGAGGATCTGCAGAGAGCAGAAGCAAAAATGCTTAGCAAAGTTTTCTTGGGTGTAAACAAGAGCTGAAAGTTTAAAATTCTGTTGAGGAAAACTTTAGCTTTGAACAAAAAAAAATGCATAAAAGGCGAAGGTGAAATGTGTGGCGCTACTGAGAAATCTGCACTCGTACCTTACAATACGAGACATAAAGTCTATTCTCGGGAGGGCTGTGTCAAACAATGCAAAAACACAAGATCAGGTTTGATGTAACAAAAAAAGATAAAATCTCCAAACATGTCCCCCAGCTTTCGCCTAACATGCTGAAAAAACCCCTCCTGGATATAGAAACTTGACTTGGATGACAGTGTACAGAGAGGGATGCTTTTTCCTTGTCAGAACATTCTGTCAAAATGTGGCACTGACACATAAAAAACAGAAATAACAACTAACCTTCCCCCCTCTCAAATGAGTGTTGACATTATATTTAGTAATGTGAATCTGATGCTTATAGCAATGTGTTCTCACTTTACCAGTGGAAGCCAAACCAGAATCAATATGAACAATAAAAAATGGGATTTAAAGTGTTTTTTTTGTATAATTACAAACACGATTGTTCACTAAGAAACAGTTTTTTGCAGAGCTTCACATGCAGCAGAAGATAAAAAAAGCTTTATATCCCTATTTCCTAGCCTGGCAAGCCAGACTAAATAAATGTATTATTTAGGCCTAGTCCACACGTAGCCGGTTTTTTAAAAAAAACGAATATCCGCCCCTCTAAAAACTTGCATCCACACCACCTCGTTTAAAAAAAAAAACTCTGTCCACACGTACCCGGATAAATACGTTGTTAAGGACATGCCAGACCTGTAGGCGGCAGTACTTCCCCCATTCTTAACCTCGTCCTTCGTCTGTGGTCTTCCGCAAGGAGCAGTAATTCCGCTTGCAAAAACAAACAAGCAAAAAGCGCTTGGACAACTGATAAAGCGAGAGCAGCTCTGAGGGCATCCATGCTGTCGGCTAGTGTAAACACAGGTCGCACATGTGATGTCAGCATTTTTTTGTCGCGGAAAGTGACGTTGCGGTCCTTAAAACTCCGGTTTTGTCTGTCCACACGCAGACACCCAAAACGGAGAAAACGCAGATCTTCACTTTGGCTGGAGTTTTTAAAAAGATCTGTTTTCGTGTGGATGACAGGCCAAAACGTAGAAAAATATCTACGTTTTGGCAGATCCCCAGCTACGTGTGGACAGGGCCTTAGTCTGGCAACGCTCCATTGACGGCTCTCGGTTGTGGGGCGGGTTCTCCCATTGTCTTTCAAATGATCTTCGCATGCTACTGGACAATGAATGTGACATACTCACCGCAACAGCCATTGGTAAATGAGACGGCCCGCAGTTGAAGGAGAAAACGCATACTTTTTCTTTAAAAAAATGCTCTTAAATACATCTATCTGCTCTTGATTCTAATGAAGCCCATGTTCTAATAGTCCAAAATGGATGTAAAAGCCGTTTCAAACGAGCTGTCGCCATCTTGTTTCACTTTGTTGCATCATCCCACCCACCAGGCATATAGAGTGCCCTGATTGGCCCACAAAGCAGATAAAGCTCTGTGATTTGTTCACTAAGCAGATAGTTTACTATGATTGGCCCACCATTATGGACCAATCACAGCTCTTTATGTGTTTGAAACCCCTCTAGAGAGCCGTGATTGGCCAGCCAGAATGCTGTTAGGGGCTGCAGAGGTTCCAGTGGAGCGTTCCTAGACCAAACTTTGCAAAGCAAGAATTTGGTCTAGTTCACTAGGCTACCTATTTCCTGCATTAGCCGCAAAATGGAAATAGGTGGGGTGACGCTCGGATCAGAAAATCCACGCTGTTACACAGTGAAGTGTAGTGAGGACAAAAGACACATGATGACTTCGTCGATAGACAAGGAAAACCAGTTTTATTTCCTCTGGTCCGAAAAAAACAAAATCAGAAAATCCCAGCACGATTCAAAATGGCCACCCATCCAACTCTCTTAGCAGTCTCTGTCACTTTCAGAGAGGAAAAACGACCCTTTGCCACACCCAGCAGTCCACCTATATACTCTCCGACCCCCCCTCCAATTCAGGTCGGCCAATCACATCAGTCCACTCAGGCATTTCCTATATAAAGGCAGCAATAGAGGCGGGCTTCCCCTTTAGCTGCTTCAAAATGGCTGCCACAGAGGACACCTAATGAGGGTAACAAACAAATTCATGTTACATAACAAATTACATTCCTGAATGAACACTCTTTGGTTTAAAGACATGTTGCTTCTCAACACACGCAGATCAATGTTACACTGTAAATTAGCATTTGTGGACTCATTCATCTTGGCTTGAACAGCAGAAAGCTGTGTCGATTGTTGCAGCTAGAAGAGAGCAGAGTGAATCTCAGCTAGCAGAAGCTAACCATTATTAGCTATCAACGCTATCAACTCCTTCAGGCTTGAGGTATTTGTGGGTTAGGGTGAAACATGATCTTACGGAGGCAATGTTTGCACACCTTGAATATCAATAAGTAAGACTCCAAATCCTACCGTTCTTTGCCCAGAGTAAAGAACCCCACCAACTCCAGCTAATTTCTACTTCCTGAAACAGGAGCACCAGAGCTTTCTTTTCCCACAGAAAATTGATCAAAGCTTTATTCACACTAGAGATCACAACATTTAAAAAACGTGAATGAGAGTAAGACTGAGTAGTTTCCTGCTCCTCCGCCCTGCTGGTTGAAAGTAGTATTAGAACTGTCGTAAACAACCCTGCTGTAGCTAGTGCTAACAATGAGCTAGCACTAACATGAATCAACTAATGCAAAAATAAACCACAAAGTAAAAAGATCCAAACTGTTCTGTAAAATATTACTTACAAGTCCAGTACCAACAAAGCCAGGTCACCATCCGTCTGTGATTTTGAAGCCTCCTTTAGCTTCCTCAAATTAGCGTAGGCCATGCCGATGTTCACGCTGGTTTTAATGATTTGCTTTACCTCCAAAGAAATTACTCTCTTACTTTTACTTCCGCGCTCCGCTATGATGCCAACAGAAAAGCAGACCTCTTTTTTTTCTTCTTGTGCTTTTTATTGATGATCACAAACTGAAAATGCTAACTGCTAGCATAACAGTTGACAGCCGTAAAGAGCGCCCTCTATAGAGCACCTACCTGCTCCACAAAACCATCAAGTGTGGATTTTGGTCAGCAGCGGGCTGCAGAGTGATGTCAAATATGAAACTGGTCAAGTTTCTAATTCATCAATCACTGAGATCAACGTTAAACTCTAGATTAAAGTTATAATATATTTATTGTTACTTTAAGGTTACTCATCTGGTCAGGTGGTTCAGAAGTGTTCTTTTTTTTTTTTGTCTTTGTTCAGGTCTAACATCAGAACCCGTCCACCTTCATCACTCAGCACACACCCAGCTAGCCCAGGATCCCGTGACTGGACACACACTCGTTATCAGCACAATGCCTGTTGGCCACATTCCACAAATGGGTAAGATCCATGAAAAAGGAACAATGAGCAATTTTTAAATTGGAATAGAAAGACCCACAGTTAAAATCCAGACATGGATGTAAATACTAACACAAATATAAATGAAAGAGGAAGATGATCCATAAAATAAATCAAATGTTCTGGTTGTTTTTCATTCCACAGCATCACCAGACACGCCCATCCCATCGCCGCCACAGGTTCCCGCCACAGATATGTACAAACACTTTCCTCAGCCCCACTGTCCTCCCTCCAGTCCCTCCCCGTCCACTCGGGCAGAACCCTGACCTCTTCCTGCCCAACAGACTCTCTCCCTTGATCACATTCTTTTGCCTCCATTTTGTTAAAGCAAGAAATAAAAATATGATGACGCAATGCTCATTTGACCCAAAAACCCAACAAAACCTGTTTCCTTCGGACTCCGATTTTTAAACCTGTGGGAGCGACGCAGCTGTCCTCAGGCTGAAACCACTTCTTTTATAACATCATCAGACTGACTTTTCTTTTTTACCACTGGTTATTCTAGTAGATGATAGCTCCAGTGCCTTTCATCTAAACCATGTGCCAGAAACAAATACAGATGGTGGTGGGACCTGGAGTTTGCTCTGCAACAGTCTTTAAAAAGCTCTGCTGCATGTTAAAGACCAGAGATGAATGTTTGCAGTACAAGATGGCACGGGGAAATCACGAAGGGAAGCAAAAAGAATCACCGTCATGTTCACATTGATGGTTTCTTTCATTTTTGAACTTTGGGGGTTCACAAATGTGTTGATACACCATCGATATACAATTTTAGCCGCACCTGGTTTGCATTTGCACACGCAGCTACTTACTAAATGTCCAAATGTCTATTTAGTAGGAAACAAAATTACTATCAAAATAAAGTCCCAGATCACTATTTCTGTTTTTTTTTGTATAGTATCTTAATTGTCATGTGCAACTTTTTGCTGATGCACATTTTAAAGTTCAACTTTGTTTTGAAAATAATGATTTTTTTGGTATAAAATGTGATTGCATTTTATTTTTCCAGTCCCAAAACTGATTTTATGTTTTAATCAATAAAAAAAGAGAAACATGTAAATATAAAAACAATTAATATTAGATTTTTTTTGCAAAAAGCTGAATTTCAATACTCTATTTTGTATATACCTGGTATTTTGTATAAAACAGCTGTAGGACCAGATCATTTATTTTGTGTTATAAATGTTTATAAATGTTTATTTATCTGGATTTTATGTTGAAGATGATCAAATATGACTTGAAAAATATCATGTCTAAATTTAATACTGAGCCGTAAGTGTGTACAAAATGGTTTACTCACATCATTTGTGTTCTAGCAGCTAAATATTATTATTAGAAACAACATCAATAATGATAATAATGATAATAATAATAATGCATACACACTTTATACACCTTACAAAATTTACTAGAATAAAAATATGACAGGAGTTTTATGAGAATTGGATAAAAAATCTAATTAAAAATGTAACAAATTGAATATTTTGTAATATTTAACTGAAATCTAAACTTTTTTTTTCATTTTTTCTAACTGTTTTTTATGTCCTTGATATTTGTGTCAGTGGAGTGTACACATCTTAATTTAAGCATTGACAATAGAACTTGAATCGGAAAAGGGTAGAAGGCCTTCTCCGGGTCATGGATGAGGTCCTGCCTCAAGCGGAGGAGTTTAAGTATCTCAGGGTCAAGTTCACGAGTGAGGGAAAGATGGAGCAGGGCGTCGATAGGCGGATTGGTGCTGCGTCTGCAGTGATGCGGGCGTTGTACCGGTCTGTTGTGGTGAAGAGAGAGCTGAGTCAGAAGGCAAAGCTCTCGATTTACCGCTCGATCTACGTTCCTACCCTCACCTATGGTCACGAGCTTTGGGTAGTGACCGAAAGAACGAGATCTCAAATACAAAAGGCTGAAATGAATTTTCTCCGCAGGGTGGCTGGGCTCTCCCTTAGAGATAGGGTGAGAAGCTCAGCCATCCGGGAGGGGCTCGGAGTAGATCAGCTGCTCCTCCACATCGAGAGGAACCAGTTGAGGTGGCCCGGACATCTGGTCAGGATGCCTCCTGGACGCCTCCCTGGTGAGGTTTTCTGGACACGTCCAACTGGGAGGAGACCCAAGGGAAGACCCAGGACACGCTGGAGGGACTATGTCTCTCACCTGGCCAGGGAACGCCTCGGGATTCCACAAGGCAAGCTGGCCCAAATGGCAGGGGAGAGGGAAGCCTGGGCCTTTCTACGTAGACTACTTCCCTAGTGACTCAACTCCGGATTAACGTATGAAAATGGATGAATGGCCTACAACCATCTCAGCACGGCATGGACACTGATCAGCCATAACATTATGACCATCGCTCTAAACTCATCGCCTCGAAGGAGTTTTCAGAGATTGTAAAGTCGGATCTTGTTGAATAGATGTCATCAGAACACTCCAGGATGGCATCTAGTTAGTCTGAAGGCCAAACAAGCACCTTCACTTCCTTTGTTGCTGCACCTTGAGACAATTAGGTTTGAGAGATCTGTTGTTGTCTTTGGTCTGAAATGAGTGCAGCTCCTGAAAAGAAGAACAACTACTGCTGTCATGCAGATTTGTTTAAGGCAGGTCATACCAAAATAACAATAACCTGAATATTAGAATGAACTGTCATGACAATAAAGCAACCTTTCCGTGGTCAAAATGTTGTCTGTTTGGTGTGCAGAGTGATTAATCCAACAATAAATAAATGTTATGTATTTTGGTCTGTAGTTTTGCTAAAAAATTATTTCAAAAAGTAAAAATTTCCCATCAGTCATTTGCTGCGGTTTGCAAAACGTTAAAACAAACATTTCTTATATAAATATATTTAATTATAAAAGGAGAAACAATCCCAACCGACAGATCAAGATGAAATGAAGGGAGTGTTTTTGAACAGTTTCCCCACGTGCAGCCGTGCTGTGCACGGTTCATCTATTATTCCCTTCATGGAAGTCATCAGGTCTCACCGTAGCCCCGTCGGTTCCACATATACACTTTGCAGACGAAGCTTTATTGGCATGCTACTGAGCCCACACCGCTGGATGATGCTGTTCATCTAAAACCAAACTAGTTTTCCGTCTCGTCCGTCTGAGAATACACACTTTTGCGACCAATCTACGATCCCAGACAGGCACGGCTGACTGCGCGTTTAAAACCTCTCTGATTGTTTACATTCCCCCTCACTCAATCACTTTCTAGGGATTTATGTGAATGTGTGACAGCGAACTTGCAGGAGATGAGATCGGAGGATAAAGCTGAGAGCCCTCCGTATATTGTTGTGAGGATCGGAAGGAAGGAAAAGAAGAAAAACCAGGGTATTTATAGCCGAGGAGATGATGTTGTCTAGAATCAACACGACCAAATCCTTCTATCAACTCCATAATGGACAAGCTACCTGGCTTAGGTCAAAACAACACCACCTGCGATGGGCATGCGTGTGTGGGTGCATATTCTGTGCATGTGTGTGCTCCGGCCTGCAATTTATTTATAATCTGAGGGGGTGCATGCACATACACACCCGTATGTGTGTGTTTTTTGGAAGTGTGTCCAAGTGTGTGCACCCAGGGAGCTTTAATCAAAGGCCTATAC